>NW_016819762.1:1096746-1154028 GCF_001698545.2 Rhinopithecus bieti | reverse complement strand
CTCTCCCTCTCCCCATCCTTCTCCCTCTCCCTCTCCCCATCCTTCTCCCTCTCCCTCTCCCCATCCTTCTCCCTCTCCCTCTCCCTCTCTCCACACACACACACACCCCCCATACTTACTTTATTAATTCATCTGTAGATGGGCACATTTGGTATGATTCCATATCTTTACTATTGTGAATAGTGCTGCAATAAACATGAGGGTACAGGTATCCCTTTGATATACTGATTTTGATTGTGTAGTAGTTCTGTTTTTAGTTTTCTGATAAATCTCCATACTGTTTTACATAGTGGCTGTACTAATTTACATTCCTGCCAACAGTGTATGAGAGTTCCCTTTTCTCTGCATTCTTGCCAGCATCCGTTATTTTTTGTCTTTTTATGGTAGCCATTCTAACTGGGTGAGGTGTTCTCATTATTGTTTTGATTTGCATTTCCCTGATGATTAGTGATGTTGAACATTTTTTTCATATAGCTGTTGGCTATTTGTATGCCTTTTGAGAAATGTCTGTTTATGTCCTTTGCCCATTTTTAAATGGGATTTTTTGTTTTCTTACTGTTGACTTCTTTCAGTTCCTTGTATATTCTGTATATTAGCCGCTTGTTGGATGAATAGTTTGCATGTATTTTCTCTAGTCAACAACTTGTCTGTCCACTCTGTTGATTATGTCTTTTGCTATGCAGAGGCTTATTATTTTTACATTTTGAGTTGGGGTCTCTGTCACCTATGCTGGAGTACAGTGGCATGATCATGGCTTACTGCAGCCTCAGATTCCTGGGCTCAAGTGATCCCTCTGCCTCAGCCCCCTGAGTAACTGAGACTACAGGTGTGCATCACTAGGCCTGGCTAATTTTAAAACATTTTTTGTAGAGACGGGATCGTGCTATGTTACCCAGGCTAGTCTTAAACTCCTGGCCTCAAATGATCCTCCCACTTTGGCCTCCCACAGTGGTAGGTTTACAGGTGTGAGCCACCATTCCCAGCCCAGAAGCTTTTTAGTTTAATATAATACCATTTGTTTATTTTTTTCTTGCTTGTGCATTTGAGATCTTGGCCATAAAAACTTTGCCTAGACCAATGTCTTAAAGCGTTTTCCCCATGTTTTCTTCTAGTAGCTTTATCATTTTAGGTCTTATGTTTTAAGTCTTTAAGGCATTTGTGTTGATTTTTGTACTTAGAGACAGGGATCCAGTTTCAATCTGCTGCATATAGATATCCAGTTTTCACAGCACCATTTATTGAAGAGGGTGTCTGTCCTCTCCCCAATAAATGTTCTCAGCCCCTTTGTTAAAAATCAGTTGCTGTAAGTACATGGATTTATTTCTGGGTTCTCTAATCTGTTCCATTGATGTATGTGTCTGGTTTTATACCAGTACCACGCTGTTTTGGTCACTATAGCCTTGTAATATACTTTGAAGTCAGGTAGCCTGATGCCTCCTTGTTCTTTTTGCTCAGGATTACTTTGGCTATTCAGGCTCTGTTTTGGTTTCATATGAATTGTATGATTTTTTTTCTATTTCTGTGAAAAAATCCTTCACAGAAGGATATCACAGATATCCTTGAATCTGTAGATTGCTTTGGGTAGTATGGTCATTTTAACAATGTTAATTCTGATTTGTGAGCATAGGATGTCTTACCACTTGTTTTTGTCTTTTTACATTTCTTTCATCAGTATTTTGTAGTTTTCTTTGTAGAAGTCTTCCAATTCCTTGGTTAAATTTTCTCCTGGGAATTTTATTTTATTATTGCTATTGTGAATGGGATTGCCTTCTTAATTTCTTTTTAACTGATTTCATTATTGGTGTATAGAGATGCTATTGGTTTTTGTATGTTGATTTTGTATCCTGAAACTTTACTGAATGAAAAAAAAATAGTTCTGAGAGTTATTTTGGAGTCTTTTGTTTTTTCTAAATATAAGATCATGCCATCTGCAAAGAGGGACAGTTTGACTTCATGTTTTTGAATTTGGATGCCTTTTATTTCTCCCTCTTGCCTGACTGGTCTGCCTAGGAATCCTAGTACTACATTGAGTAGGAGTGGTGAAGGTGTACATCTTTGTCTTGTTTCAGTTCTTAGAGGAAAGGCTTTCAATTTTTCCCCATTCGCTATGATGTTAACTGTGGATTTGTCATAATGGTCTTTATTTTGTTGAGATATGTTCCTTCTATGCCTAGTTTGTTTAGAGTTTTTGTCCTGAGGCGGGCTTTAAATTTTATCAGATGCTTTTACTGTATCTTTTGAGATGATTGTATGGTTTTTACCCTTTGTTTTGTCCATATATTGTATCACATATTGATTTCTAAATGTTGAACCATTCTTATGTCTCTGGGATAAATCCCACTTGATCATGGTGTCTTATGTTTTCTGATTTCGTTTTTGTTTGAGATAGGGTCTTCCTGTGTTGCCCAGGCTGGAGTGCAGTGGTGCAGACATGACTCACTGCAGCCTCAAGCTACTGGGCGCAAGTGATCCTCTGGCCTGAGCCTCCTGATTAGCTGGGACCACAGGTGTGCACCACCATGCCTGGCTAATTTCTTTTTTTTTTTTGAGACTGGGTCGTACTTTGTTGCACAGGCTGGTCTCAAACTCCTGGGCTTAAGAGATCCTTCCACCTTGGCCTCCCAAAGTGCCAAGATTACAGGCATCAGCCACTGCACCCAGCCGGTGTCTTACCTTTTTGTCATGCTATTGGATTCAGTTTGCTAGTATTTCATTGAGGATGTTTCCATCTGTGTTCATCAAAGACATTGGCCTGTAGTTTTCTTTCTTTCTTTCTTGTGTCCTTGTCTGGTTTTGGTTTCAAGGTAATTCTGGCCTCATAGAATGAGTTCGGGAGAATTGCCACCACTTCAGTTTTTGTAATAATTTGAGGAGAGTTGGTATTATTTCTCCTTTATACGTTTGGAAGAATTTGGCAATGAATCCATCCAGTCCTGGGCTTCTCTTTGTTGGGAGACTTTTTAATTACTGGTTTAATCTTGTTACTGGTCTATTCAGGTTTTCTGTTTCTTCCTGGTTCAGCCTTGGTAGGTTGTAGGTTTCCAGGAATTTATCATTTCCTCTAGATTTTCCAGTTTGTTATTAGATAGCTGCTAATAATAGTCTTTGGGGGATTTTTTATATTTCTTGGGTATGAGTTACAATATTTCCTTTTTGTTTCTGATTTTGATTATTTGGGCCTTTTCTCGTTTTTTCTTGGTTAATCTAGCTTGTGGTTTATCAATTTGTTTATCTTCTCATAAAACCAACTTTTTGTTTCTTTGATCCCTTGCGTTGTTTTTTTAGTCTCCATTTAGTTCTGCTGTGATCTTTATTATTTTTTCTTCTACTAATTTTGGGTTTGTTCTTCCTTTTTTGGTTCCTTGTGATGCATGTTAGATTGTTTATTTGAAATCTTTTTTTTTTTTTTGATACATGTGTTTATTGCTACAAAGTTTTCTCTTAGCACTGCTTTGGCTGTATTCCATAGGTTTTGGTATGTTGTGTTTCCATTTTCGTTTGTTTCAAAAAATTTTTTTTATTTCCATCTTGATTTCTTGACCCAGTTTTCATGTATTTGTATAGTTTCCAAAGTTCCTCTTGGTATTAATTTCTAGTTTTATTCCAGTGTGGTCTGAGAAAGTACTTACATGATTTTGATATTTAAAAATTTGTTGATACTTGTTTTATGGCCTAATATACGTCTGTCCTTGAGAATGTTGCATATGCTGATGAGCAGAATGTATATTCTACTGTTTTAGGGTAAAATGTTCTGTGAATGTCTGTTAGTCTGTTTACTCTAAAGTTCAGTTATAGCCAACATTTTGTTGATTTTCTGTCTAAATGATCTATGTAATGCTGAGAGTGGGGTATTAAAGTCCCCCACTATTATTATCTTGGAGACTGTCTTTCCTTTTATATCTAGTAATATTTGCCTTAACATATGTGGGTGCTCCAGTGTTGGGTACATATATATTTAGAATTGTTATATCCTCTTGCTAAACTGATCCGTTCATTATTATGTAATGACTTTTGTCTTTTTGTTTTTTGTGAGACAGTCTTGCTCTGTCACCTAGGCTGGAGTGCAGTGGTGCAATCTCAGCTCACTGCAACCTCCATCTCCTGGGTTCAAGCAATTCTCCTGCTTCAGCCTGCCGAGTAGCTGGGACTGCAGGCACATACCACCACACCCAGCTAATTTTTGTGTTTTTAGTAGAAATGGGGTTTTGCCATTTTGGCCAGGCTGATCTCGAACTTATTACCTCAGGTGATCCGCAAAGTGCTGGGATTACATGTGTGAGCCACCATGCCTGGCCTGTCTTTTTTTTTTTTTTTTTTAACGGTTCTTTCTTAAACCATTAAATACGTTTTATCTAAATATAGCTATTCCTGTTTGCTTTAGGTTTCCATTTGCATGGAAGGTCTTCTGTCCCTTTACTTTCAGTCTTCATGTGTCTTTACAGGTGAAGTGAGTTTCTTGTAAGCACCATATAGTTAGATCCATTTTCAAAAAATCCATTCAATCAATCTTTTAAGAAGAAAATTTAATCTGTTTAACCTTGAAAAGTTATTACTGATAGGTGAGATTTCATTCTGGTCATATTGTTTATTGTTTTCTGGATGTTTTGTATATCCTTTGTTCATTTGTTTTTCTCTTATTGTTTATATTTTTGGTTTGGTGGTTTTCTGTAGTGGTAACATTGGAATCCTTTCTCATTTGTGTGTTTGTTCTACCAGTGAGTTTTATACAGTGTGTTTTCATGATGGTAGATATTGTCCTTTTGCATCTAGGTTTAGGACTCCCTTAAGCATTTCTTATAGAATTGAAATGCTATAAGGTAATGAATCTGTCTGGGAAAGACTTTTTCTCCTTCATTTATGAAGGATAACTTTGCTGGGTGTAATATTCTTGGTTGACAATTTTCTCTTAGCACTTTGAGTATATCATTCCATTCCCTGCAGACCAGTAAGGTTTCTACTGAGAAATAATCCCCTGTTAGTCCAATGCGGTTTCCCTTATAAGTGACTAGATGTTTTTATCTTCTGTTTTCAGAACTTTCTCCTTGTTTTTGACTTTTGACAGTTTGACTGTTATGTGCCATGGAGAAGTCCTTTTTGAACTGTGTCTATTTTGGGTTATCTGAGCTTTCTGTCTATCGATGCCTAAATCTTTTGCTAGACTTGGGATGTTTTCAGCTATTGTTTTGTTACGTAAGTTTTTTATTACTGTGGTTTTCTCTTCACCTTCTGTGACAACAAAAATTCAAATAATTGGTTACTTTATGGTGTTCTGTATGTCATATAAGCTTGTTTATTCTTTTTCATTCTTTTTTTTTTTTTTTTCTGTTTGGCTTATTTCAAAGGACCTGTCTTCAAGTTCTGAAATTGTTTGTTCTGCTTGCTGTAGTCTATTGTTGAAGCTCTTAAATGTATTTTAAAATTTCATTAAGTGAATTCTTTAGTTCCAGTATTTCTGTTTGATTCTTTTTTAAAATGATACGTATCTCTTTTATACATTTTTCATTCGTATGCTGGATTGTTTTTCTAATTTCTTTGTATTGTCTATCTCCGTTCTCATATATCTCACTGAACTTTTTTACTGTCATATTGAATCCCTTTTCTGGCACTTCACGCATTTCTTTTTCATTGGAATCTGTTGCTGGAGAGTTATTGTTTTCTTTTGGAGATGTCGTATTTCATTGCTTTTTCATATTTAAGTTCTCATGTTGATATTTGTGCATCTATTAATAATGTAACTGTCATTTCTTCAAATTTTTTGGATTTGCTCTTGTAGGACAGGACTTTCTCCTTAAGATGTATTTATGGTTTTGGTTGGGTAGGGCACTTCGAAGGGCTTTGATTCTTGGTGTGTGTAGTAGTATAGTATCCATATAATTTGTCTGACTGTAATCAGTGTCAGTGGTGTCTGTGATTTCTTCAGTGGCTTAAGATGCAATTGTTATTGGAAGCTGTTTTGTAGTTTTGCAGGGGATGGGGATGCCAGATAGGCCAGTTCTTGGGCCCCAGTGGGGGCAGTGGCAGGCCAAACATGCGTAACTTAGTACTCTAAGGTGGCATATACTGGCATTTATGTTAGTGGGTCCAACCAAGAATTAGTGGACCAATTCTTGGGCCTCCAGGTGGCCTACTTTGGTACAGGGAATGGCAGCAGTGGACTGGACAGGTGGGCGGGTCGTTGGGTCCCTGGGCAGCAGTTGTGGTCTGGGCAATGACAGTAGCAGTGGTGGGACAACCCTTTGGATCGCAGCTGGTCTGAGGTGGTCTTGGCGATGGCTACACTGTGCTGAGTGGGTCAGTCCCAGGCCACAGGTGGTGTGTCCTGGTGTGTGCCACTGTGGTGGTATGGCAGGCTGGGTGGGCTCACCCTCAAGCTCCAGGAAGGAGTGCATCAGGCGCCAATGGGGATAGACTGGGCAGATAAATTCCCAGGCCCCAGGATAGGGTGCTTGGGCACTTGGGCAGAGGCAGAGGTAGTGAACCATGCTAGGCAGAACTATCCTCAGCCCCCCACCCGGTGATATGTACAGGTGCTGGCTGTGGTGGGTAAGGGAGGGGTGATCCCTAGACTTTCAGTGAAGTGCTTGGATGGGGGCAGCAGTGGCTGTGCTGCAGTCCTGCTACTGGGTAAGGCGGGGATTTTTTCAGTGCCAGCAGCTGTAGGCAGGTGGCTGGGGAGCACACACTTTGTCCCTGGGTGGCAGCTGCTGGCAAGAGAGCCTGTGCTCAGTACATTTTAAAATGTGTAGCAATCTTGCTTCTGGGTTGGGGGGCTTGCTGCTAATGGCTTGTGCTTGGCTGTGCTGGGAGCAGCCAGCTGCAGTGACATCTGCAGGTGGGGGGATGTCAATGGGGCACAATGGATGTGGAGATGCAGAAACTGTTGGGTGGGCCCCGGGGCCGGATGCGGCCTGGTAAGGGCTGTATTCTCACAGGGGCACCATGTTGTAGGTGCATAGGACTTGGAAGGTGTGTAGGATCCAGTGTGATCTCCTTTGGAGCAATGCTATCATGCAGTCTTCATGCAACAGGTTACTTTCAGGGCCCACAAGGGTTGAGAGGCTCTCCAGCTAGGATTGGAGGAGTCCACAGTGGGAATGTGGACTGCTAGAGATCACTTACTTACTCTTTACCTGCATTTGGAGCCTCTTTGGGCTCTTATCCCAGCCAAGCAGGCTGCCTTACTTCTCCCTTCTTCCTCTTCTTAGGTGTTTCCTGTCACTTCTCTGTTGGGACTCCAGTGTTCTCTCCTAGATGATCTATACTTGCTATTTTGTTTCTTCCTGGTGAAGAAGGTGGCTTTCAGATACCTCTCATCAGCCATCTTTGAATGCATTCCTCAGTCTTTAAATTTGATGAAGTTCAATTTGTTGATTTTTGTTTTTACTTCTGTAGACTGTGCTTTTGGTGTCATGTCTAAGAAGTATTCACTAAGCCCTAGGATCTAAAACTTTTCTCATATATTCTAAAAGTTGTATGGTTTTATGTTTTACTTTTAAGCCCATAGTCTATTTGAGTTAATTGTTGTATGACGGTATGAGGTTTAGGTCGAAATACATTTGTTTTGCCTTTAGGTATCAGATTCCTTCAGCACCATATTTTGAAAAGGCTTTCTTTCTTTCATTGAATTGCTTTTGCACCTTATTCAAAAATCAGTTGACTGTACTTTTATGGGACTATTTCTAGGATATTTATTCCAATCCTTTAATGTATGTGTCTGTCCCTTTGTCATTCCTGCACTCTGTTGATTACTATAGCTAGATAGTATTAAAATAAAAATTTTTGAGAATTTACACTTAGCAGAGTTTATTTGAGCAAAGAATGATCAATGAAGTCATCACTCCTCACAACCAGAAAAGAGTCAGAGAGCTGGGCTCTGCAATGTGGGCAGTGAGTACTTATAGACAGAAAACGGAAGTGAGGTACAGAAATCGTTTGATGGGTTACAGCTAGGCCTTTGCCTTATTTGGATATGGTCTGGTCAGTTACCTGCCTGTGATTCATGGCAGCTTGGCTGCTTATGATTGGCCGAGACACCACTGTTATTACCTTCTTAAGTTAGATTTTCAGTTTAAGTTAGGTTGTAGTTCATTAAGTGGAAGCTGAAAGTATGGAGATGGCCTCAGGCCAGTGGCCTCTTGCTTATTGATTAATTGACTGATTGAGACAGAATCTTGCCTTCTCACCCAGGCTGGAGTGCAGTGGCGTGATCTCGGCTCACTGCAGCCTCTGCCTCCTGGGTTCAAGCTATTCTCCTGTCTCAGTCTCCCTAGTGACTGGGATCATAGGCACCCCCTACCACGCCTGGCTAATTTTTTGTGTTTTTAGTGGAAATGGGGTTTTGTCATGTTGGCCAGGCTAGTGTTGAACTCCTGACCTCAAACAGTCCACCCACCTTGGCCTCCCAAAGTGCTGGGATTACGGACATGAGCCACTGCGCCCGGCCGCCTCCTGCTTATTTAATAGTAGTTATCCTTAATATTGGGTAAAGTGGTTCTTCTCTCCTTTGTTCTTTGTCAAAATTGTTTTAGATATTTTAAGGTTGGTGTCTTTCCATATACATTTTAGAATAAACTTGTCTGTGTTTATAAAAAGTCTTGAGATATCTGAATAGGAGTTGTAATAAATTTATAGATTAATTTGGGGAGAATTGACACCTTTATTATGTTGAGTCCTCCAATGCATGAACATAGTAGGGATGTCTCCATTTATTGAGATCTCCTTTGATATCTTATATCAGCAATTTTTAATTTAATGTACAGATACTGTATGTGTTTTTTACATTTTTTAAAGTGTATACCTAAGTATTTTGTATTTTTAGTGTGATTGTAAATGGTATGTTTTAAATTCCAACTTTTGCATGGAATCATATTTTTGTGATTATCTCATAGGAAAGTACTCAACTTGTACTTAATTCTATGAGAGAAATCTTAATGGGCATTAAGATGGGAGAACACGTTACATTTCAAAACTACAAGTCATTTTTAAAAGTTAAAACAATTTTGTATGTGTGTAAGAATAATTATAATTAGATTGGATTTGGTTTAGAGAAAAATACAAGCACAGGATTCATATATTTCAGAATCATTTTATGTTAAGCTTTGTTTGAAGTAAATTTAGGTTACTTGGAATAGTTTGTCTAAACTCATTGTAGGACTTAAAATTCAGGTTAATAATTGGCAAATTCATATGTGTATACTTTGATCAATATGTATAGTCCTGCTGAAGAATGGTAGAGAGGGAGACACAGAGTCTTGGAGTTGGAATGTTGAGAAAAATTTATTTAACATACTAAAAAATTGATTAAATTTTAAGCATTTGGAACTCCGATTCCACAGGACAGATGATAAAAGAATATTAACAGGCGGTAACACAAGAAGTCAGTGCATACAGTGCCCAGTCTTCCAAATGAAGAGATGAATATTAAAACTATTCAGAGGCCACTGGCCATTAAGTGGAGCAAAAATCAATACAGATTTTGCAGCCTAATATTGATAGGTCTTAAAGGAAATGTTTCCAGTCATATAATATGTTGACATTGCAAACATAAGCAGAGCTTTTGCGGTACAGTCTGGCATTAAGTATTATGAAAGAAAAACATTTGCCCAGAGACACTTATTGGGGCTCTGTTTGCTCTGGAAACTATTAGAGAATGTTGTATCTATATAATAGAATAATATTCATTAATAAGAATTATTTAAGGTTTGGTTTATAAACTTGGGCATACATAATAACGTCAATTAAATGGCAATATAAGAATTGTAAATGTTGATAACTACATAAAACCTTTATGTGTTAAATTGATATGACATGAATGACAATTATTTAAAGTTTCTAGCTCCTTTCCCTTGTGAGAGCTGTCAGAATCAAAATGAAGTCACTTGCATTAAACTCTAACAAAAAATAAATAAAGCCAGGAGGTTAAGAAGGGAGCTGTCACACACGTCTATCATAAGAACTGCTATAAAGCAGTTCTGAAGGGCTCTTCTGCACATATGCCTGTAATAAGAACTTTTGCCAGCAGTCTCTGCATCTCTAATCCATGGAGCCTCATTGACATTTCCCACCTGCAGCGGCCACTGCAGCTCAGACTGCAGCTTGCTACATGCGTCACAAGGATAGCTAGCTGGATGCACAGGAACATTTGACTGACACAGTCTCCCCTGTATCCAGTGTTCTCTTTGTTTCCAAACAAATTCCCTATGCTTTTCCCTTTTGCCTTTAAAAGCTTCTCCTGGCTTCAACCTGTTTGGATATGCCTGTGGTCCCTATAGCCCTGGATTTGCAAATCCCCTGCACACCCCAGAATAAACTCAGTTCAATAAACTCTTTGGAGAATGGTTGACACTCTTGTAAAGTTGTATTCAATACACTTTGAAGAAGAAAGAAAAGCTTTGGAACAAGAGGTAGAAACCTTGAGTTTTAGATTTGACTTTGTACTTCAGTCATGGTTTGTGCAGCACTCACAATATACTGGGTGTGTTGCTGAGTGGTTTGCATGGATTATTCTATCTCTGGGGCAGAGGACTGCTATATTCATAGTCTCAGTTTATAGCAGAGGAAATTGAGGCTTAGAGCAGTTTAGTAACTTGTTCAAGGCTACACTAGTAGTTGGCAAGTAAGTTTTAGATTCCAGGACCTGCACTCTGAAGCACTGTGCTGTTCTGCCCTCTGTTATAATTAGTACTTGCCCATATGCATCCTTTGAAGACTACTTCTGTGGAATATGGGCACAGGTCTCAACTGTATGGACAGTTTTACAAAATGCAGAATAGAATAGTTGCTACCATCTGCATAAAAGTAAGAACTTACGTATTTGCTTGAACGTGGATAAAATACCCCTGGAAAGATATGCAAGAAACTGATAATATGGATTATCTTCTGGAGGAAAATTACACTGTGTGACCATATTGCCTTCTCAAAAAAAGTGTAAAATGTATACTTTATACATTTTGTGTAGGTGGCCTTGAAAGTTCTTGCCTTCTAAGGACCTCATATTCCTCATTGTGAAGTGTAGAAGTTGAATAGATGACAAATTCGTATCTTTATTGTTGATACCATATAATGGATGATTTCTGAGTCTAGTTTGAAAAGATGAAATTTATGTTATGACTATTTTATATTTACCAATTACAGAATTTTATACTTTAATTTTGAAGATTTGTGAGTATAAATGATATATAATAGTTTGATTATTTTATATGTTCTTGGTTAAATGAGCTTTTTGTGTAATGATCACTTACCAGCCTGTAAAATGTACTAAGCATTTCATCTTACTAACATAGTGCTGGATACAACCAGGTGGATATGTTTAGCTACATTTTATATAATAGAACAAAAGTTTGAATAGGCGTTCTTTCTTTCTGGGCTCCAGTGAGAAGCTCATTCTTTATTATGTACTGTATACCGATTACTCAGCTGGGGTAAGGGTTGCCTGCATAAAAGTATCTCCTCAGGTTCATAATTGCTGTCTTAGTCTTAAATTGGATCTTAGATCATTTGATTTGTCTTTGAGCTGTCAGTGACTCTTAATCAGTGCATACAATCATTTGTTAGTTCAGTGAGCATTTGAGTGTATGTTCTTTGCGAGGAAGCTAGTCTCTGCCTCCCAAGAAATGATACTAGAGTAAGAATTAATCAGGCAAATATGATATATGATAAGTAAGTGATTGAGTCCTCTGGAAACGTGGAAGGGTCACCTAACTTAACTGTGATTGGGGGAGGAGGGGTCTGGATTCAAGAAGGGCATTCCTAAAGGAGGTTACTTGCTTGAAATCTGAATTTTAAAAGGATGCATCAGTGTAAGCAAGGTGGGTAGGAGGACCCAGGGCAATGGTGAGAGCCTATGTAAGAATCGGAGGCAAGCACGTACCTATCATTTAGGAAGTGTCCAGTAAGCTGGAGTATGAGAATATTCACAGGCAAGTGGAGGGTCTTGATTGTAAGGAGGACATTATATAGTGCCAGGAATTGGCTCTTTATGGCCATTGAAGGTTTATGTTGGAAGTATTATGAACAGTTTTTTTGCTTAGCATGATCGACTGATTGCTCTGAAGAATGGATTGGAAGACGACAAGGGGAGAAGCAGAGAGTCTGCTAAATGAGACTGTTGGAGTAAATAAGTAATCCAAGTGTAACCTTACAGTGGTCAAAGAGTAGGCTAATGTAGGTGGGGTAGAAATTTAGGAGGTCGGCTCCAGGGAGATGCATTGACTGGGGTGACAGAAAAAAGGAATTACGATATCCAGGTTTCTGGATCGTTCAAATTGTCCATGCTATTCCCTGAGATAGTCCCAGAGAGAAATCATTTAGGGAAGAGGGACAGGTAGAGAAAATATGACTGTCTTATTTCTATAAAAACTTACTGATTCTCACTAACTTGTTTTATTTAATAATTTGTAATCTGTGAAGTCTTCTCTTTTATCTCAAATCCAACATACTTTCCTATTTAAACTCATTTATTCTTGGTCTTCATTGTTTACTGTATCTTTGCTATTCATGCTTTGGGCTTACGTGGATAATATTTCAATTTAGGCAGTGTTCCATGAGATCCAAATACAAAAAAGCAATGATCAATTTAAATAGTTATTTCATATAACTGTATTTTTTATTTTGACAAAGCTAGAAACTTGCATTTTGATATTGAGAAAGCATGTATTAGGTAAATAATGGTGCCAATTGCAATTTAATTTTTAAATCAAGTATAAACCTTTGGTAAGACATTTGATAAACTCCCCATTGTTGGTCTGTGGATCTGTATCAGTTGTAAACAATTCAAACTAACATAAATCTATTATATATCAAAATAACTATCATCATTGTTTTTTTCCATCTTTAATTCTTTAATGCATAAAGGACCATTATATTGTTTCAGGATAACTAAGAATAACCAAAGTTTTGGCTGGGCAAGGTGGCTTATGCCTGTAATCCCAGCACTTTGGGATGCCAAGGTGGGCAGATCACCTGAGGTCAGGAGTTTGAGACCAGCCTGGCCAACATGGTGAAACCCTTTCTCCACTAAAAACACAAAAATTAGCTGGGCGTAGTGGCATATGCCTGTAATCCCAGCTACTCAGGAGGCTGAGGCAGGAGAGTCGCTTGAACCCAGGAGGCAGGGGTTGCAGTGAACCTTTAGTGTTTTAAAGATAGCACTTTATGCTGCGACTCAAGATAGCTGTTTCCAGAGCTCTCTTATGTACACATCCAGTATCAGGCAGTCAGCTGCCTACTTGACATTTAGATGTCTCCAATCAAACACCTAAATGGCAGCTCAGTAACAGGCACAATGTGGAATTCTGTTTCCCATCTTCAACCCATTTTTCCCCCTCTCCCATCAATCTCTTCAATAAATGGCTGCACTCCAGCCTGGTGACAGTGGGAGACCCTGTCTCAAAACAAAATAAAACAAAACAGACCAAAAAAACAAAAAAGCCCACAGTTTCCTCCTGTATAAAATGGAGATAATCCGATCTGCCCTTTAAGGTTTTAGGTTTAGCTTAGAGTAGTGCCTGGAGCATAGAAAGCTCTCAATAAGTGTTTTCTGCTATCGTGATTGATCTCCATCATCTATAGCATGGCCTTTAGAGATAGAGACCTTAGTTTGAGTTTAAGCAAGACTTACAGCAATTTATATAATAATTCAATTTTTTTTTTTTTTTTTGAGATGGAGTTTTGGTCTGTTGCCCAGGCTGCAATGCAGTGGTGTGATCTCTGCTTACTGCAACCTCTGCCTCCTGGGTTCAAGCAGTTCTCCTGCCTCAGCCTCCTGAGTAGCTGGGATTAGAGGCCTGCGCCACCACTCCCAGCTAATGTTTGTATTTTTTAGTAGAAATGGTGTTTCTCCACGTTGGCCAGGCTAGTCTCAAACTCCTGGCCTCCAGTGGTCCACCCACCTCGGCCTCCCAAAGTGCTGGGATTATAGGCGTGAGCCCCCACACTTGGCCCAATTATTCAATTTGTCTGTAAACTGGAAATAGTGAAACCGAGTTCATGGGTAGTATTTCTTAGTACTGACTGAAAAAGAAAAGCAAGGAAGCATCTCTAGGTATGCAAAATAGACTTAGGACATATATTCTAGGGCTAGGCGAGGAGGCTCACACCTGTAATCGCAGCACTTTGGGAGGCCAAGGCAGGAGGATTGCAGCTTGAGACTAACCTAGGCAACATAGTGAGGCCATGTCTCTACAGAAAATAAAATAATTAACTGGGTATGGTGACACATACCGGTAGTCCTAGCTACTTGGGAGGTGGAGGCAGGAGGATCACTTGAACCCAGGGCTCTGAGGTTATAGTGAGCTCTGATCATGCTACTGCACTCCAGCCAGAGTGACAGAGGGAGACCCTGTCTCTAACTTAAAAGAAAGAAAAAGACATATATTCTGCTTTTTAGCAGTTTACACTTTAGTTTCTGGAAATAAGTCCTAAACATATATGTGCAAGATTAACAATACAGAGAAACTTGTGAGAAGTTGACATATGAGCTCTCTAGGTAACAAGACAAGATTGAGAACCACATAGTCAGGAGACCCACTTCAGTTTTTCTCTTGATTAACTGTGTGATGCTGGGCGAGTTGTTTACTGTCTGTGAGACTCAGGATTCTCACTTATAATGTGAGAGTTAATTGGGCAAGATGATTTCTTAGGATACCTCTGTTTTGAAGGGTTTCTTAAAGTGATTTAAATATTTAGAGGAAGGGCGATTACTCCAGAAGGCTTGGAGGAGATGGGACTTGAGAAAACAGAGTGGTTTGGTTAAAAACTACAAATGGCACAAGAGTCTTTTGGAATTTTTGAAGGTCTCTGTTTTGTGTGTTACAATTAGGAGACATTAGCTGTATTAATCTGTTCTCATGCTGCTAATAAAGACATACCCAAGACTGGGTGATTTATAAAGGAAAGAGGTTTAATGGACTCACAATTTTACATGGCTAGGGAGGCCTTACAATCATGGTGGAAGGTGAAGGAAGAGCAAAGGGACTTCTTAAATGGCAGCAGGCAAGAGAGTGTGTGCAGGTGAACTGCCTGTTATAAAACTATCAGATCTCGTGAAACTCACTATCATGAGAACAGCATGGGAGGGACCCACCCCCGTGATTCAGCTGCCTCCCTCTGGGTCCCTCCTATGACACATGGGAATTATAAGAGCTACAATTCAAGATAAGATTTGGGTGGGGACACAGCCAACCACATCAATTAACTATATTCTTATATTTTCCTGCTTCATTAGTTATATATTAAACAACTATTTGAACTCATCCTCTGTGTCCGTTTTCCTTGTGCAGGGTGTGTCTAGGACGGTGGTTCTTGGGATTGGCCTCAGGATCTCATTATAGTGTTCAATATTGAGGTCGCCAAAGAGCTTTATTTTCCAGTATTTACTATATTAGAAATAAATTTGAGAAATTAAAATAACTTAATGAAAAGTAACTACATGTTAATATTTTTTGTGTAAAAATAACTGTTTACAAAAGCCAAATTTTAGTATTAAGAGTAGTATTTGTTTCACATATTTGCAAATTTTATTAATATCTGCCTTAATTGAAGATAACAATTCTCATATCTGCTTCTGTATTCAATCTGTTGTGATTTATGCTTTTGTTGAAGTATATTGAAGATACTATGGCCTCACAGATAGGCAGTTAGAAAAGAATATTTTGTATTATTTTAGATAATTATGAGTATTCTTCTTTGATGTTCCACAAAACTCCACTCGCGATTATATAGGTTAGTTGCATATGGACTCTGAATCCTTATTAATGAACTTATAGCACTCTGTGTTATAATAAAATGCATTGGTTTATCTTGTCCTTTGAATGGGTTCTTTATCTTTTATCCATAGATGCTTTTGTTCTCACAGACCCCTGAAAGGGCATTAAGGAATCCCAGGGATTCCTAGGTCACACTTTGAGAATCACTGCTACAGTGTTATCTGCCTCAGAGAGTGGTTGCTACTTTAAGGTTATGGATATTTTTAGCCTGGCAGATAAATTTGTCCTGTCCTGTTAAGTGGTTATGTGAATTTATATTCCTACTAGCAGTATAGGGGAGTTCTAGGTATGCAACCTCTTCAACACTTCATGTGAACAGATAATGTGAATTTTGCTAACCTGTTAGTGTGAGAAAGGCCCTTTGAGGTTTTTTGTGTATATTTCTATTGGGTTCTAGTTATCCAACTATTTCCTTTCTTCTTCTTCTTCTTCTTCTTATTTTTTGAGATGGAGTCTCGCTCTGTCGCCCAGGCTGGAGTGCAGTGGCCGCGATCTCCACTCACAGCAAGCTCTGCCTCCCAGGTTCACGCCATTCTCCTGCCTCAGCCTCCCGAGTTAGCTGGGACTACAGGCGCCCGCCACCATGCCCGGCTAATTTTTTTTTATAAGTAGAGACAGGGTTTCACTGTGTGAGCCAGGATGGTCTCGATCTCCTGACCTTCTGATCCACCCACCTCGGCCTCCCAAAGTGCTATCCAACTGTTTCTTTTCCATCCGTCCACCCTCCTTCTTCTTCCCTCCTGCTTTCTCCCCACCCTCAATGGATTTAGCTGATTCTTCCTTAGTCTGTTCTTTCCATATGGTTATACACGCTGTGTCTTTTTCTCATAGTCATTACCTCAGGAATTTTAATATGCATGCTTAACAACGTAATCAAAACACAAGGATTTTAGAACACTTTAATTCAGTCACTCACCGCCTGACTTGTATACTGTTGTTTCCAAAAACATTAGTTCTTGATGTTTTTTTCTTTTTCTTTTTTTTTTGGACATTCAAATTAGTGTTATTTTTGTGTAGTTCTTTTAACAAGAAACATGTGCAGAAAGAATATGTGAGAGCAAATTCTAGAAGTCACTGCAGAATGTAATGTTGCATGTACCTCAAGTGTTACATATTTTTCTATATGCTATCAAATAATATCAAATGAAAATTTAAATTTTGCTACTTACCCCAAAACATTAAATAGAATTAGAAATATTAATTACTTGAGGCATAAGCAATTCATTGAATATATTTTATGCCAAAGTCTGATTTTATTTCGACTTCAGAGAAGTCAAAGGTTCTATTATTCTAGGACCTTAATCACTGTAGCTTTAATAGAGGGGACCCAGTTTACGTGGGCTAATATCTAATACCAGGGGAAATGAATTGGGCATCTTTCTAAAGTCTGTGTTAGCACTTTTCAGAGTACTTGCTATGTGTTACATAGAGTATCTTCTTAATCTCTCAGTCACTGCCCTACAGGGTGTTGGTATTATTATCCCTCTGTTATTGGTAAAGAAAATGCAGAAAAGACATAGCTAATTAGTGATTGCCAGGATTGGGGTTTAATTAATTCATTCATCTAGATTTTATTTTAAAGCAATATCTGTTTGGAAATATTCACAGCCCAGTCACTGAGAAATGGTAAAATTTCCATACTGTGTTCCTACTGTATTGGTTATCTGCTGCTAGATAACAAATTATCCAATGTTAGCAGCTTGAAGTAACACACATTTATATGATTTCACAGTTTATGGGGTTAGGAATCTGGGCATGGTGTAGCAGGGTCTGCTACTAACTTCAGGGTCATGGGCTACAGTGAAGGTGTGAGATAGGGCTGCAGTAGTATTTGAGGGCTTGGCCAGTAAACGATCTGCCCCTAAACTTACTCAGTTGGCAGTGTTTAGTTCCTCTTGAGGTGTTAGACTCTTGGCCAACAAGTCTTCCCTTGGTTGTTTCTCACATGGGCCTCTCATATCTCACAACATGGCAGCTTGCTTTCTCAGAACCAGCAAGTGAGAAGGTGAGAGGGAGTGCTAGCACAATGGAAGTCAGTTTTTTGTGACCTAATCAAGGACGTGACAGCTTATCACTTTGGTCATACTCTGTTTTTTAACAGACTTTTATACTGAAAAACAATAGGCCTAGGTTCATACCTCTCTTACCTTATACTAGGATAAATTCAAAATGCATCAAAGATTTAAGTGTTAAAAAAAAAGGCCGGGCGTGGGCTGGGTGTGGTGGCTCACGCCTGTAATTCCAGCACTTTGGGAGGCCGAGGTGGGTCGATCACTTCAGGTCAGGAGTTCAAGGCCAGCCTGGCCAACATAGTGAAACCCCATCTCTAAAAAAGTAGAAAAATTAGCCGGGCATGGTGGCGCGCACCTGTAATCCCAGCTACTTGGGAGGCCGAGGCAGGAGAATCACTTGAACCCGGGAGGCGGAAGTTGCAGTGAACTGAGATTGCGCCACTGTGCTCTAGCCTGGGCGACAGAGTGAGCCTCCATCTCAAAAAAAGGCTGTGGCTGTGGCTGAGAGCAGTGGCTCATGCCTGTAATATCAGCACATTGGGAGGTAACATGGGAGGATCACATGAGTCCAGGAGGGCAACATAGTGAGAACCTGTCTCTACTGAAAACAGACAAACTTAGCTGGGTTATTCTGTTTGTTAAAAGGAGTTGTCAGGTCCACCTCATGCTCCAGAAAAGCATGAATACCAGGAGGCGAGGATCACTGGGGGCCATCTTAGAAGGCTGCTTACCACAACTGCCAACCCGGTGTTTTTATTTGAGGTGCTAGAAGTAGAGGTGCAGTCATACAGAAGGCTGCTCATCTGTTTGAACAAGCCCCCAGCCCATAGCTATTCTGGATTATTTTTCCAGAAGCTCAGTGACCAGGATACATAGTGAGAAGTAAAAAATATAAAATATTGTCATAGGAAGGGATTTGGCTGAAAGAATCAGAAATGTGAAAGCCCTAAGGAAGAGAAAGGATGTCAAGAAACGTGAAAAAGGGAGGAATGAGGGAATTGTCAGCAAGGACCATTCTCTACATGCAGGTGTAGAGAAAACGAGGAGGTGATTGAGAGGAGTCAACAGCCTCGTGGTAATAATAAAAATCTTCATCTCAGACGGGCACAGTGGCTCATATGTGTAATCCCAGTGCTTTGGAAGGCTGAGACAGGAGGATCATCTGAGGCCAGGAGTTGGAGAACAACCTGGGCAACATAGTGAGATGACCCTATCTCTACAAAAATAAAATAAAAAAATTAGCTGGCTGTAGTGGTGTGCACCTGTAGTTGCAGCTACTTGGGAGCTGGGGCTCGAGGATTGCTTGAACTGAGGAGCTGGAGATTGCAGTGAGCTAAGAACATGCCACTACACTCCAGCCTGAGAGGCAGAGCAAGACCCTGTCCCCTGTCTCTTTAAAGAATAAAAAAATTGGCTGGGCTTAGTGGCTCACGCCTGTAATGCCAGTACTTTGGGAGGCTGAGGCAGGTGGATAACAAGGTCAGGAGTTCGAGACCAGCCTGGCCAATATGGTGAAACCCCATCTCTACTAAAAATACAAAAACTAGCTGGGCGAGGTGGTGGGTACCTGTAGTCCCAGCTACTCAGGAGGCTGAGGCAGGAGAATTGCTTGAACCCGGGAGACGGAGGTTGCAGTGACCCGAGATCGCACCACTGCACTCCAGCCTGGGTGACAGAGCGAGACTCTGTCTCAAAAAAAATTAAAAAAAAAAAAAGAATTAAAAAATCCCTCCCAAACCCAAACTTCATCTCATTTGACTCTTTTTGAAACTCTCAGGTTTCTAAGGAAGCCCTTTGTTTCTCTAACACCTTTCTTACCTCCTTAGAAGAATCCTCTCTCCCTCTTCCCCACCTCTCTTCTGGCCTCACAGAGGCCTCGATGACCTGAGCTCACTCCCTCTTTCCTGTTCCCATTACCTGAGCCCTCCAGCCTCTGCCCCGAGATTTAGGGCTTCTCCTCTCACCTTCCAACAAGAAAAATTGTGTGGAGGAAATTAGACTCCAATGTTTCAGAGGAAAAAAGGTACAAATTTTATCCTGAAGAGGCCGTCAGTGTTTGATACATTCTATCGAAAAGGGTCAGGAGTGTACTCATAGGAAACAAATTAATCAATAAACTTTTACCCAGAGCAAAGTGACAGTGCACACACATTCATACTCTCTCTGATGGCTTTTATCCGAAGTATTCAAGACCACCCAAATGATAATAAAATAGAGACAAGCATGTCTGGCTCCAAACAACACCCTTAAACTGGATGATGCAATCATTCAGGGAAACGCTCCCCCAGAGTGAGTGGAGGTTACCAATTCCTAGTTACCTATGAATACTTCAAGTCCTGTTCTTCAAAAGTCAAGGGTTAAAACAGACAAAATGGCATAGCTAATATATCCTAAAACACAAAATGGACAAGTATAAAACCCTTACCAATAAATAATATTGATAAAGTTTCTCATTTGGAGTGTTCTCTCCCACCAGGTTGGTAGTGGGAATATACTTTAAAAATTAATCCACTGAAAGGAGGAGGAGTGTGATTGACTCATTGAGGAGGCAGATTTCTAGAATTAGCTTTCCTTTGTCTGTACCTCATCCAAAATTGGAGCCCTTCAGTTATAGTTTCCACCTTAATAAGAATACTAAGATTTCAAAAATTGGTACATGTCAACTACAATCTTAACCTCCCCTCAGGTTAAAAAATGTAGCTATCTGGTTTTCTGAGACATTATTTTTTTGTCTGGAGGAAGAAATTGTTAAGAGTCTATGTGCACAGAGCTGGGGTTGGGAGTGGGGTGAACTGTAGGTAAAATCAAGGGATCTTACTGGGGTAATGGAAATGTCTTAACACTGTGCTGATGGTTGCACAGCTTGGTAAATTTATTTAAAAAAATCAAAGAATTGTACATTCAAAGTGAGCAATTTTATGTTATATAAATGATGTCATTATAAAGTTATTTTAAAAAGAGACAGCGTGCAGATCTCTTAAAACCACGTCATGCACCTTTTAGTAAGGTATTACTCTTATTTCCTTCTAAATTCTTTCTTGTACTTTAACCCTTTTGGTATCAGATCTTTTTTTAAATCTTATAGCCTCTAAAAAAGCTGGTCCCTTCTTTCAGTTTCCCTATGTGTTTCATTATTTTGGTTATTTTATACTTAAAAAAATACTTAGGAGCTATAACTAGAAGGCAAAATAAATAAAACTCAGGTTAGTTTATTCTTCAGAATAAATTGTAAGGCACATTTATATACTCTGCAGCTACATGTAACAAGGTGAGAAACGTGCTTTCCTTCCTCCGTTCTTCTCTGTCCTTTCACATGCCTACATGTATTTGCTTCCCGGTAAGTTTGTGGGACCCAGGTCTTCTGAGTCTAGATCTGTTCATGCTCGTGGACCATATCGGTAGAAATCAGGGGCCTTCCCTGCTGCATCCAGTCATCAGACAAGCCAGTTTTTCCAGCATCTCTTTACCTTTTTACCCTATGAACTTAAGTATTTGGAATGGTTGACCCTTGTGTATATTATAGGTATCAGACTTAAGAGATTAAAAACTCTGCTTAATTTTTTATTTTCCGTATAGCTGAAATCTAATCCAAGTGAAAATGAAGAAAAGGAAGCGCAGTCTCAACTTATAAAATCTGATGAAATGCAGCGTTTGCGTTCACAAGCACTTGATGCTTTTGAAAGTGGAGATTATGCTGCTGCTATAGCCTTCCTTGATAAGATTTTAGAGGTAAGTTTCTTAGATACTGCAGTTGACCAGCCTAACACTTATTGTAAGGCACATTTATATACTTTGACATGTCACATATCACAAAAACCTAGACAGGAGAAAATCAGGTTGGGTCCTTGGGCTTTTAGCTCTTAAGTATAAAATAATGTTTATATAAAACAAAATTTGGACTGAAGTTTTCAGTAAATGTACTGAATGTGCTGTGGCATGAGAGTTAAATATGTTTATATATTGCTTGCGTTGCTATTTTAGTTGATTTTGTATTTTTTTGGGAAGAAAACTAGCGGTTAGATAATGGGATAAAAGATGAAAGAGATGGTTGGAATAAAAGGAAAAATGATGTTCGGGAGGAAAGAGGAATGTTTAGAGAAAAATTTCTAGAAAATAAGGCAGATAAAGAGTTGATAGTATGTGCCTGTAGTCCTAGCTACTTGGGAACTGAGGTTGGAGGATCACTTGAGCCCAGGAATTCGTGGCTGCAGTGAGCTGTGATCGCTCCACTGTCCCCCAGCCTGGGCAACAGAATGGGACCCTGCCTCTAAAAATATTAATAATTGACTGAGTACGGTGGCTTATGCCTGTAATCCCAGCACTTTGGGAGGTCAAGGTGGGTGGATCACTTGAGGCCAGGAGTTTGAGACCAGCCTGGCCAACATGGCAAAACCCTGTGTCTTAAAAAGAAAAAAAGAAAAGAAAAATGGTGTGGTGGTGCATGCATGCTTGTGATCCCAGCTGAGGCGCTGAGAAGCGGAGGTTGCAGTGAGCCGAGATCATGCCAAAAAAAAAAAAAAAAAAAAAGAATAATAATAATGGTTGATAGAATCCAGAGAGTTCTAGCTAGGGAAACCTAAGTCTAGGTTTCCTTGCCTCTGAAGGATTTAATGACAACTGATTTCCGAAGGAAGTCTACTGAAATATTCAAATGGAAGCAGTTGTAATTCACATTTATTTAAGATTTTTACAGTATTTTGATATACAGTTTCATTTAATTTTGGCTCTAAACTTATGATATATGTAGAATGGACATTTTGTTGATAATTTTACGGAAGATATTGTGATATGGTCCAGTAGAATTCATGTTTTACTGGGTTATTTTGTTCATGCTTTTAAAGGAAATATAGTTTACATTTTACTTTCCCATAGACCATTTTGACTTAACTCATTGTTCATGATATTTATGTGTAATGTTGATTTTGATATTTTCATATATGTGAAAAGTCAATACGAGTTGAGAACAGCTCTAAGAAATATGCAAAGATACTTCCACCAGCCTTATTGATGAGCTCTTGGGTTTATGATTTGAAGAATACTATTGTGTTTACTAAACCCTTTGACCTTTTTGATAAAATAGGGATGGTGAAGCCTCAACCTCCTGCTTTCTCACGGTATTTTTTTCTTTTCTCTTCTCTTTCTTTCTTTCTTTCTTTCTTTCTTTCTTTCTTTCTTTCTTTCTTTCTTTCTTTCTTTCTTTTCTTGATATGAGGATTTACTTTTAAGGAGGTGACAGTTTACAGAAGATAATTTCTTAAAACATTTTTTTGTTTAGAGACTTGGTCTCTCTCTCTCTGTTACCTAGACTGGAGTGCAGTGGTACGATTATAGCTCACTGTAACCTCAACCTCCTGGGCTCAAGTGATCCTCCCACCTCAGCCTCCTGAGTAGCTGGGACCACCGGTGTGTTCCACTGCACCCAGTTAATAATTTTAAATTTTTTGTGGAGATGAGATCTTGCTATGCTGCCTAAGCTGGTCTGGAATTATAGGCATGAGCCACTGTGCCCAGCTAAGAATTTAATGTGGTTATTAGCAGAAAAAAGTAGTTTGCCAATTTAGAGCTTAGATTTTATTTTTTGACTACAAATTAGAATTGTTGATTAAGTATAAAAATCTGATAACAGAATATTCTCTTCAAATATGCTTCACTAGGAACAACCCTCCAATAGTAAATGCTATGTTTTCTTATTTTCAGTGTCTTAGAATTATAGAATCGAAGGAGGTAAGAAAAGGGCCTTGTTATTATATATATCCCTTCCCCCATTAGAATTCGTTTACAACAGTTTTGGAGAAACTATTTTGTCACATCAGTTTTGTCACATTTAAATTGTATCAGATTTTAAAATAATATTTGCAGTCTATAAGTCATCACATTAATTGAGAATGTTTTATGTTGATAAATACGTAGATAAAAAATACGTGGAATGCAACAGTGAATGTGCATACATTTTTCTTCCTTAAAGTCTAGTTCTTTTGTTCCTCAAGGTTTGTGTTTGGGATGCAGAACTACGGGAACTTCGAGCTGAATGTTTTATAAAAGAAGGAGAACCTAGGAAAGCTATAAGTGACTTAAAAGCTGCATCAAAGTTGAAGAATGATAATACTGAGGCGTTTTATAAAATAAGCACACTGTACTACCAGCTAGGAGACCACGAACTATCCCTCAGGTCAGTCCTAGTGACACACATGTCTGATCTTCTTTAATTGTTGGCAGTAAGATAACCTCATCTTGTTTTAACATTTTAATACTAAATTAATAAGATGATGGTGGTTAAGGCTGTTTTTATATTGTATATCCATTTATATATTTTGTGTTATTCTCATGTTACTTTAATTCCACATAGTTTGTTTTCATGAAGCTGCTTATTAAAATAAACAGGAAGGCTCTTATATTTCTAGAAACAAAATTGAGTGTTTACTATGTAATGGTAGTAAGTCATTTTAATTTGAATTAATAAATGTATGCATGGTACAATGCCATATATAAATGTGTATAGTAAATTATAAGTCTCAGTATGTTTTGTTTAGTTGTTGCAAACAAAAAATATTTTATTGTGATTTCTGTATTTAGCGTGGAAAACTACTCATTGATTGTTTTGACATGGAGTATTTTCCTTTTTTTAAATACATGAACAGTGAAGTTCGGGAATGTCTTAAACTTGACCAGGATCATAAAAGGTGTTTTGCACACTATAAACAAGTAAAGAAACTTAATAAGCTGATTGAGTCAGCTGAAGAGCTCATCAGAGACGGCAGGTGAGAATACGGGTTGTTCCAGCTGTCCAGCCATTCCTTATATGTTAGACTGTGGGCACAAATGAATTACAGAACTGCTTTTACTTCTCAGCCATTGAGAGTGGGGTATTCTAGACAGCCCTGGGCCTTAGCAAAACTACCAGAACTGGACATTTTTGGAATAGGGAAGAATATAAATAATAGTAACTGTGTAGTATTCTTACCAGCAGACTTACTTGTATTATACCAAATATTTATTATCTCCTATATCAGGCACTGAGCTATGTCCTGAGGGTGCAGAAATGAACCTGATGGTAGTTTGTGTTCTTAAGAAGTTTATAGCATTGCGTGGGAGACACATATATGAACAGATTATTAAAAGACAGTATGATACCAAAGTGATAGAATGTGCATAGGATAATTAGAGTACCAAAGAGGAGTATTTACTCCAAACCAGGATGGTGAAGGCAAGGAGTAAAAGAGAAGCTTTTTTTAGAGAAGACCATAGATATTTAAATCCTAATCCTAAAGAGTAAGTAAGAGTGGGCAGAAGTAAGATACTGTGTCTGTGTGAGTGTTATTTGTAGAGGGTTTGTAGGCTGGGCAGGAGGACTGAAAAGAGTACAGGGCACTGCAGACAAAACTGCCTAATAGAAAATAGGCTCTAATTCCTCTACTTTTAGTAGCTTTGTAAGTTACCATCATGAGAATGCTTTACTCAGTTTTCCCCCAACATCTTGCAAACTATAACGCCTTGAAAAACCATAGTACCTTGTCACAATGGGGATATTGATGTGGGTGCAGTCAAGATACAGAATAATTCCATCCCAACAAGGACCCCTGGTGTTGCCCTTATAGCCACACCTACTTCCCTGTTGTTCCTATGCCTTCCTTAGCTAATCTAGTCACTTCTAGAATTTTGTCATTTTAAGAATGTTACATAAATAGAATCATACAATGTATAAACTTTTGGGATTGGCTTTTTTTTTTTTTTCTTTTGAGACAATCTCACTATGTTGCCCACCTGTTCACAGGTGCAGTCATAGTACATTGCAGCTTGAACTCTTGGCCTCCAGTGATCCTTCTGCTTCAGCCTCCTGAGTAGCTGGGACTTCAGATGCATGCTACCACAGCTGGCAGCATGGGCTTTTTTCCCCCTCATTCGAATTCTCTGGAGATTTATCCATATTGTATCAATAATTCCTCGTTTACTGTTGAGTGGTTTCCACGGTGTGGATTTACTGCACTTTGTTTAACCATTTATCCATTGAAGGACCTGAGGTTGGGAGTTCGAGACCAGCCTGACTAACACAGAGAAACCCTGTCTCTACTAAAAATACAAAATTAGCTGGGCATGGTGGTGCATGCCTGTAATCCCAGCTACTGCAGAGACTGAGGTGGGAGAATCACTTGAACCCAGGAAGCGGAGGTTGCGGTGAGCCGAGATTGCACCATTGCGCTCCAGCCTGGACAACAAGAGCAAAACCCCATCTCAAAAAAAAAAAAAAAAAGTTTTCTGTTTGCAAGTCTACCCTTTTCAGGTCCTCTGGCTAGAGAGAGCAGACTTCTGCAGATTTTTGTTATTGTCGTTCTGTACCTGTTGGCCTATTGGCATTTCTGCATTGCTGGAATCTTCAGCTCCAAGTCTGGGGTATATGAAATGAAAAAAGGAACCCAGAGAACTTCTTAACATATTTTTCCTCAGGTCCTGAGTCACTAGCTAGTCTGTCTTCTCTCCTCCTTTGAAAGTTTTCTATTTTAGAAAATATACATTTAATTTCTAGGGTTTTTAGTTGTGCTTAGCTGGAGGAATTGGGAAAAATACATCTATTCCACTTTCCCAGAAGCTGGCTTTTTTGCTTTTTTCTTTTACTTTAAGTTCCAGGATGTATGTACAGAACGTGGAGGTTTGTTACATAGGTAAATGTGTGCCAAGGTGGTTTGCTGCACCTATCAACCCATTACCTAGGTATTAAGCCCCGCATTCATTAGCTATTTGTCCTGATGCTCTCCCTCCCCTTGCTGCCTGCCCCGCACAGGCCCCCTGTGTGATATTCCCCTCCCTGTGTCCATGCGTTCTCATTGTTCACCTCCCACTTATGAGTGAGAATATGCAGTGTTTGGTTTTCTGTTCCTGTGTTAGTTTGTTGAGGATGATAGAGAAGCTGGCTTTTATTTTAAATGTTTTAGTTAAGCCTGTGTTTTAATACATCAGCATATTTACATATGAAGATTGTAGCACTTTGGGAATAATGTGCCACCATGGCATAGAAACATATTTTTTAGTTTACTATTGTTGAGGAAAATAACTGAGAATATATAACAGGATTAGTACTTTTTACTGGTTTAAAGAAAATGCGGAAATAGCTTTTATTCTTAGAAAGCTTATACAGTTGGGAATTTAATCAGGTACCTTCTGTATGAACTACATTGTACTTTGTTGTGAATACTGACATTAATTATATAAAATGGCATGTAATGGGTTCTGTTATTTTCATGGAAGTGTTTACTGACCAAGAAATAAAACTTGACCTCTGTATTGTTCAATGTGCTCAGTGTAAGTCAGACTTCAACAGGGTGTTTTACTCAGGTTCGGAATGCTGAGCTTGTTTCTGTAAGGAAATTCTTCTGTAAGGAAATTCTTCTGGTTTCTGTAAGGAAATTCTTCAGGTGTGCTTTGTTCTGTCCATCTGCATCTCCTATGGTCATATGTTTTTATTTCCTAACTCTTAATTATGGAGTGTACCTTCTATGGGCCTCTAGATTAATAAGGGAAAAACCAAGTCGGAAGCTGTGGCCTCATCCAATTGGATTGATTAAGCAACACATGGTGAAGAGGGGAGGAGCCTTTCTACAGCTCTGGAAATCGAATGTCATCGTTTCTTATCATGATTTGCTCATTTCTTAGATACACAGATGCTACCAGCAAATATGAATCTGTCATGAAAACAGAGCCAAGCATTGCTGAATATACAATTCGTTCAAAGGAGAGGATTTGCCATTGCTTTTCTAAGGTAACAGTTGACTTGTTCCCAGAAATGTGAAAACTCATCATGTGGAATACCAACCATAAATCCCTTTCTCACATTTCCTTTTAGGACGAGAAGCCTGTTGAAGCTATTAGGCTTTGTTCTGAAGTTTTACAGATGGAACCTGACAATGTGAATGCCCTGAAAGATCGAGCAGAGGCCTATTTGATAGAGGAAATGTATGATGAAGGTAAATCTTTAAGGAATTTGATTTGCAGTACCGAAGTGTTGATTATGAAATTATCACATTTTAAGCTTCCTTTTCCTTAAAACAAGTTTACCAGAGTACCTGGAAATGTTGACGATTTAGAAAAATGGCAGAGAACTTGAAAATTACTCTTCCATACTGGAACCTGAAAGGTATACCATGTGAGGAAAGAGTTCTGCCATTGAAACCAGTTCAGTACAATAGAAAAATAAATATTTTAGCTTTTTTTTGTAGAAAGTTAGGAAAAAAAAAAAAATAGAAAATTTAAATTGTAGTTCTCATGTCATCCAGAGGTTATCACTGTTCATTTTGCATTTATCTTTTCCAACTTTCGTCTATGCACATATATTACTCTATATTTTATGCACATATACATATTCTCTCTCTGTCTTTCTATATATACACACACACATATATATACACACATACTCGGTGTGTATGAAATATATATACAGAAAGCATACATATATGTCATATATCCCTAATATAAAATGATCCTCTGTGACCCCAAGCTGTTTAGTAAAATAGGACAGCTGCTGCCCTATTTTGTTCAAGCCGAATGAAGTAACAAGAGATTCCTGCTAGATGTTGTGAGGACCTTGGATAAAAGCAGTGTCCTGTGGCGTATACAATAATATAGAGTTTTTGAAAAATAGAATCCATATATACATGGATATATATATAGTTTTATACCTTTTTTCATGTGACACTAAGTTATGAACATTTAAATGAGACAGTTTTAAAAAAAAACAGCCTTATAAGCCCTTATTGCAAATATTTTGTTTCAAATTCAGGTAAAGCATTTTAAATCAAAAACAGTAATTTTCTCTTATAGTTAAATGAAGGGTTTGAATGGTAAAATTTGGTTTGTGATACTCTTTTAAGGCAAAACTGGTCAATCTCTTTTTCCCTGCTTTCCTCAATTAGAAAAGAATCTTGCTCCTAAGCAAGTTCCCGGGTTCCAGGCAATGGTAACAACCTGGACACTACTATTCGTGTGACATCTTGTGGGGGATTCAGACCTTGAGGTCTCTGAATGAGGCTTGAAATGAATGCAGTCAAAATGATGTTTTAATATTCATAAGCATGCTTCAATAAGGCATGTAGTCCACATAGAAAATCCCTTTAGCATACTCATTCTCTTTCCTTTTGAGCTACCTCAAAAGGAAGCTCAACTTTTACTTGGTGTCTACTTGGTGAGATGGTTTTACTCTAGGATTTTGCATTCCAGTTAGTTTTTGGAACTCTTTATCAAAGATACTTTTGTCATCTGTATGTAAACCCTTAGCTCTCACTGCGAAATTAGAGAAGCTACAGAAGAATATAAAGAGCTTAGCTGTTAAAAAAAAAAAAAGAAAGGCTAAATCTTGTAGAATGCTAAATATAATTTGAAAGATGCTTTTGGAACTTGAATGTTAAACTGACTTGCTTTTTGGGGAAACCTGATGGCTTAATTCTGGAAGAAAAAGATGCTTAGTGCTAATTTGATATAATTGATCTGGTTTCTTTTTTTTTTTTTGGAAATGGAGTCTTGGTCTCTTACCCAGGCTGGAGTGCAATGGTGCGATCTTGGCTCACTGCAACCTCCACCTCCTAATTGCAACCAGTTCTTCTGCCTTAGCCTCCCAAGTAGCTGGGATTACAGGTGTGCACCACCTCGCCTGGCTAATTTTTGTACTTTCAGTAGTGATGGGGTTTCACCATATTGGCCAGGCTGTTCCCGAACTCCTGACCTCAAGTGATCTGCCTGCCTTGGCCTCCCAAAGTGCTCGGATCAATTGGCCCTGCCCAGTTGATCTGTCTTTGAAGCCTGTTGTTTCCTTGAAAAACTTCTTTTGTATAGGAATTTGTTAAAGAGAGAGAGAGAATGGTTGCCAGCTCTCTAAATTTGCAAAAGAAAGAAAGGAAAAGAGCCTGTATAACTGAAACTGACAAGTATTACCTGACTTGTTTGGATTGGAATCAGGGGTTTAGTAAATGATGTCAATAAATAATAATCTTACTTAACTAGGCTAAGTAACAGTATGTCTGCAGTTTACTTGAGTTAGAAATATGCTTTTCATATTCTTCTTCCTGGTTTTACCTTTTTAAAATAAGCAATTAAAAATGATGGCAGGTACATAATAAAGAATGAATAGGTGTAGGTTAGTGAATAATGGAACATGGACATTTATTAATTTGGGGCTTAGAATTATCAGGAAACATATCGGGATATCACTCAATAGAAAGCAAGTAAAGTAAGACTGTTATTTGAGGATGCCTCTGAGATCTTGAAAAATCAAGGGAAATTCTTCAGATCTCTGCATGTCTCCGTTTTAATAGCTTTTGAGAGGAAGAAACTGACATTGAAGCAATACTAAAATATTGGCAAATTCCTTTGAATATAGGGGTAACACAGGTGTCCTTAGGAAATGATCAGTTATATTTTGCTAGAACTTTAGCGATGTGAGGGCAGAGACTTGTGGCTGTTATATTAACTGATGCATTCCTGGTACTTGTGCTGGCACTCATGTTTGCTGAATGAATGAAGGTAATTTATTTATTATACAATGAAGTCATAGTGGAGAGTAGGGAATTTAGAATTAGTCCTGTCTTTGAGTCTGGCTTTGTGCAGTTATTCTATTTTTTTTTTTTTTTTTTGAGATGGAGTCTCACTCTGTAGCCCAGGTTGGGGTGCAGTGGCGTGATCTCGGCTCACTGCAACTTCCGCTTTCCGGGTCCCAGTTCAAGCAATTCTCCTGCCTCAGCCTTCCGAGTAGCTGGGATTACAGGAACTGTGCCACCATGCTCAGCTAATTTTTGTATTTTTAGTAGAGACAGGATTTCACCATGTTGGCCAGCCTGGTCTTGAACTCCTGACCTCGTGATCCGCCTGCCTCGGCCTCCCAAAGTGCTGGTATTACAGGCGTGAGCCACCGCGCCTGGCCAGTTATTCTATTTTTTGTTTTTAGTTCTGGTAAAAGATACAATATAAAATTTACCATCTTAACCATTTTTACATATATAATTTAGTAGAGTTAAATATGCTCACATTGCTGTGAAAAGATCTTCAGAACTTTTTCATCTTTCTAATCTGATCTCTGTACCCATTAAACAGCCGCTCCTTTTTACCTCTCCCTTAACCCTTGGGAACTACCATTCTGCTTTCTGTCACTGTGCATTTGACTATTCTAGATCCTCATATAATTGGAATCATATACTATTTGTCTTATTGTGCCTGGCATGTTTCACTTAGCATAGTATCCTCCAGGTTCATCCATGTTGTGGCGTGTGACAGGATTTCTTTTTCTTTTAAGGCTGAATAGTATTCCATTGTATGGATATCCTACATTTTGTTTATTAATTCATCCACTGATGAACATTTGTGTTGTTTCTGCCTTCTGGCTATTGGAATGGTGTTGCTATGGATATGGGTGTGCAAATATCTCTTTGAGACCCTGGTTTCACTTCTTTTGGATCTCTACCTAGAAGTGGGATTGCAAAATCATATGCTAGTTCTTTTTTAATTTTTTGAGGAACCTCCATACTGGTTTCTGTCATGGTTACACCAGTTTACAATTTTACTAGCAGTGTATAACAATTCTGATTCTTTCACATCCTCATCAACACTTTTTTTTTTTTTTTTTGAGACAGAGTCTTGCTCTGTCGGCCAGGCTGGAGTGCAGTGGTGCAATATGAGCTCACTGCAATCTCCACCTCCTGGGTTCAGGTGATTCTCCTGCCTCAGCCTCCTGAGTAGCTGCGATTACAGGTGTGTGCCACCACACCTGGCTTTTATTTTATTTATTTTATTTTAGTGGAGACAGGGTTTTCACCATGTTGACTAAGCTGGTCTCGAACTCCTGACCTCAAGTGATCCACCCTCCTCAGCCTCCCAAAGTGGTGGGATTATAGGTGTGAGCTACCGTGCTCAGCTGGTCAACATTTTAGATTTTCTCTTTTTTTTTTGATGGTAGCCATCTTAATGGGCTTAAAGGTGGTACCTGGTTTTGGTTTTGATTTGTATTTCCCTAATGATTAGTGATGTTGAGCATCTTTTCATATGCTTGTTGGCCATTTGTATATTTTCTTTGGAGTATGCCATTTATTTTTGCTATATGGTTTCAATCAAGTCATTTAATTTGTTACTTTTTACTCTACTTGTCTGTAAAATAGGAATAAGAACAGTACGTATCTCCTAGAATTGTGGTGGCTATTAAACAAGATGATGCTCAGAAAATGTTCAGCCGCATCTAAACCAGTGGTTTCCACTGTACTCATTTTCAGCTTGTTTGGAACTTGCATTGACTTTTCTGTACACACAGTATTGTGTGGGATGCCTGGCTAGCTAGGACTAACCTGTGACTGCTGCCTGAACTCCCTTTGACACAGCTGTTATTGTAGTGTTACTAGTAATATCAATAATTCCGTGACTGCTGCATGAACTCCCTTTGACACAACAGTTATTATAGTGTTACTAGTAATATCAATAATTCTGTGAATAGGGCCAAGTAGAGCACGTTCTCTGGATGAAGGCTGGCCTGGGCAAAATTGTGAAAGAGGTAAAGTTTATCTTTTGATTCCCTAGGGTGTTGTCCTATTCGCAGATTCTTGTGCCCTCTTGCTTATCCTGGGACTCCACCCTGTCATACTACCTAGGCCCGCCCTATCCCGCAGAAGTATTCTGTGTTCAAAATTTATACCGGCTGGGCACGGTGGCTCACACCTGTAATCCCAGAATTTGGGAGGCTGAGGCAGGTGGATCACCTGAGATCAGGAGTTCGAGACCAGCCTGGTCAACATGGTGAAACCCTGTCTCTACTAAAATACAAAATTAGCCAGGCATGGTGGTCTGCACCTGTAATCCCAGCTACTCGGGAGGCTGAGGCAGGAGAATCACTTAAACCCGGGAGTTGGAAGTTGCAGTGAGCCGAGATCAGGCCATTCCATTCCAGCCTGGGCAACATGAGCAAAACTCAGTCTCAAAAAAAAAAAAAAAAAAGAAAAATACATATATATATATACACATGCACCACCTCTGTGCATCAGCAGTTTCAGACCCCAGCACAGCTGCGTTTTAGTAAGACTGGTCAAATTTAAGATATTTGTTAAAAATGCTGCTTGGTTTCTATTCCTTATGAGATAAACATTTTTAACCCAAAGGAGTCTGAATAGTGGAACTTCAGGCAAGTGCTTGTGCCATCGGGTCAGGCAGCCTACGAGGGAGGTACTGGGGCCACAGGCCTGCCTCCTGGGCATGAAGGAGACCATTCCCTCTAGCAGGTCGGATTTCTTTTGGCTGATGCTTTTTTTCAAGGTTGTTAACCAGGGGTTCCTGGCTTCTGTTTATGTGGAGGAGAAGGGGAAGAGATTGGTCTTTGTTGGAAGATGCTGATTGTATTTAAGATCATAACTAAATGTGACTTTATAAGTTGGAGGCTGCTTATATTATTGCCATTCTTTATACAACATTATAATAACCATGGACACATGTAATAAGAATCTAGAAAGCAGATGCTCCTGAAACTTCCACCTCTTGAAATAAGTTCATCTATTGTAGCTCAGCTAATTAGTTGGAAGCAGGTGGTTAGAATAAATGGCTAGTCCTTTGCAAAAACAGTTAGTGGGGTATGGCATGTAGGTTGATGAAGTCCTTTGGCTGTACATTTCCTGAACTGTAAAGTCATGCTTGCAGTTTTTATTCACACTCAGGCCTCTTAGCCACAGCTGCAGACTTCTCATTTCTTTTGAAAAGTGTGTGGTTACAAGGAACACTACATAGCTACCTGCTAGTTTGGGATTAGCACATTTGCTGACCATATCAGTTGGGTAAAACATTGTACTCCCTCTGGTGCCAACTCTGTGAACCCATGAGCGTAATATGTAGGTGAGGAAGTAGGAAACTATTACAATAGTCAAACAATATTATTCAGAAAAAGACATAAGATGGATTTCCAAATTATGAAAAGCTTAAAGTGTTGGAAGTAAAAAGTGCTAAGGAAAAAAAGATAAAAAAGGTCACTGCAGGTGCAGAGCTGGGACAGATGGTTAGAAAGCTGTGGAGGGGTCCTTTGCCCTCTCCCAACAGTGACAAGACACATTTGATTTAGTGCAGAGGGTAGGTTTGGATAGAGAAACCTATATGAAACCTATATGAAACAGTCATAGATATGTTATCATTTTGGCTTTTTGTTAATTGACAAGACTGTAATTTCCTATGACTAATGAGTGTGATCTCAAGTATGCTTCTTTAAGAAAGGAAAAAAAAAAACCCAAGATTTTTCATCATCTTAAATAGAAACAGACTAAGTATATGAACGAAGGCCTATATTTGTATCTGCCTACTCCAGTGCTTTGAATAGAGTTGATGATATTTCTTAACTGTTGATAAAGTACAGCATAAGATTTAAAATCTCATAATTCAACAGAACTGCAATTATTTTATTTGTGTTTTACTGTTAGCACTTTTATCTCTTTTCCCCTATAAAAATGTTAACAGTCCCTCATGTATAATAGATGCTAAAAATAAAGTCAACAAAACAGATGTATAGAGCATGTTAGTGTATCAGATTCAGTTAGTGTGCAGAACAAATTTTGGCCCCTGTGTATAGAATTAAACATAGTATCTCTCTTCATTGTTTAAATTGGCCTAAAATATAATGGCTAGACTTGCCCTCAGATTTGATGTTAGAATGTGATCTACTGTAGGAAGTAGTTACCTCAGTGGGAGAAGCTGACTTTAAATTGTTCAGCCCTCTTCACTGAGCTCACAGCTCTCATACACTTCTGGGCTCATAATGAGGCTGTATCCTAAGGTTCTTAGGTATAAGATCTTTCCCTTTGTTGTCTTAAGGATGAATATGCATAAAACATAGTGGTGGGAAACTTTTTATCTTCATTGTTTATATTATGACAGTCTCACAGCAGGTAAACACTCCACCCAACATTTTATTATGAGAAATTTCAAATAAAGAGAAAAGTTGAAAGAATTTCACAATGAACACCCATGTCCTCACCATACAGATACTGAAATTAACAGTTTACAATGCCTTATCACATGTATCTGTCTCTCTAGCCCTCCATTTATCCATCAGTTCATGTTTTTATTATGCATTTAAAAAAAGGTATTTGGTTTACTTTTCCCCCAAATACTTCAACTTGTGTATCATTAACTTGAATTTGTTTACCGTCCTCCATTTTTTTCTTTCTTTAGCGATAATTTTAGATACAGTAAAATGCACAAGTCTTAGGGATACCATTCCTAAGGTCTGATACCCATGTGACATGTTAAAGCAAGAAATCATTCATGATACTTGTTAAAGACAGTTAAGTCAGACTTTATTCAAGGGGGACTATGGTGCAGGTAGAGGGGTCACTGCAATGGGGTCTTGCACTGGGGAGACAGATTGGGTTTGACTGTGACTCCAGCAAGGACAAATGGGGATTTATAGCCAAGGAGCAGAGTTGGGGGTCAGTGGGTGGGATTCTTGCTAGTTAAGGTCAACAGACTATGTGTTGAAGGCAGGCCAGGGTCATATGGAGAGTGGAGGGTGAGAAGTATGACAGATACTGGTGGGGAGGGGTTTCCCTACACTGATTTAGCAGGATTCTTGCTCAAGCTGGATTCCACAGGAACAGAGAGGGAAGTCTAGGGTCTGGATCTGGTCAGAAAGAGGACTCAGAGGAGCTGACCAAATTTCTGGTCAGAGGAGACAATCTTTGTTTAACCCAACTCCTGTCAAGATATAGGACATTATATTACCCTCTTGTCTCTTACCAATCAGTCCCCATCCCATCCCCCACAGGCAACTCTGTTCTGATTTTCTCCATCATGGATTAGCTTGGCCAATTCCAGATCTTCATATAAATACAGCCATGTATAGTATATCCTCTTTTGTATAAAGCTTCATTCCTTCAGCATATTTTTGAGATTTATTTATGTTATTACATGCTTTGGTAGTTTATTCTTTTTTATTGATCAAGAGCAGAAGTTGGCAAATTTTCCTATAAAGAGCCAAATAGTAGAGACCCTGCGCACCATGTGGTGTCTGTTGCAACTACTCAGCTCTGCCATTGCAGTGCAAATGTGACCATAGATAATATGCAAATGTGACTATAGATAATATGCAAATGAATAGGCATGGTTGTGTTCCAGTAAAACTTCATTTTGAAAAACACGTGGTGGGCTGGTAGCACTGTTACCACTTTTCCACTATAAAAAAGCAAAAAAGTATTCAGTATTTCACCAATAATCCTATCCTTGATGAAGGATATTTCATTTCATGCATATATCACACTTTACCTACTGTCATATTACCAGACACTTCAGCTCCCTTTTTTAGTTATTAAAAAAAAGCTGCTACGAACGTTATTCTAATGGGCTTTTTTTAGACGTATGTTTTTGTTTATCTGCAAGCGGAGTTGCTGTCATAGTGTAAGGTGCGTGCTCAGTTTTAAAAGAAACTGCCAGACTCTTTCTAAGGTAATGTATAACTTATACTCCTACAATAAAGTACAAGAGTTCCAGTTGCTCCACATCCTTGCAAAGATTTTGTGTTGTCACTCTTTTTAGTTTTGTCCATTTCGGTGTGTGTATCGATTGTGGTTTTAATGTGTGTTTCCTTGTTGACTAGGGTTGTTGAATAATTTCATGTGTTGTTTCTGTGTTTCAATATCTTACTTTGTGAAGTAAGCATTCTCTACATGCTTACCCATTTAAAAATATTTGCTGTTTTGTTTTGTTACAGAGTTGAACTTATTTATATATTTATGTTTTCCCCTTTATTCCATTAATGTGGTAAATTAAACTGACATTTCTAAAGTTAAGTCAACCTTTAATTATTGGGACAAACTCTTCTTGGACAGGGATTTAGATATTGCTGGATTTGATTTGCTAACATTTTAAGAAGTATGCATCTGTGTTCATGAGGGATAATTGTTCTGTAACTTTTTTTGGTAATGTCTTTGTCAGAGTTTAGTGTTAAGGGTGTACTGGACTCAACCAGTTCAAAATTGTTCCTTCCTCCTCTATTTTCTGAAAGTCATATGATTGGTATCATCTTTTCTTTAAAGTTTGAGAGAATTCACCAGTAAAACCATCTTGGTCTTGGAAGTCGTTTTGATTTTTTTTTTTTTGGGTAGGATGGTTTTGATGACAAATTTAGCTTTTTTAAATTTTGTTTTTGCTTTTTTTGAGACAAGGTCTTGCTGTGTCACCCAGGCTGGAATGTAGTGGCACAGTTATGACTCACTGCAGCCTTGACCTCCCAGGCTCAAGTGATCCTCCCACCTCAGCCTCCCGAGTAGCTGGGACTACAGGTGCATCCCACCACACCTGGCTAGTTTTTGTATTTTTTGTAGAGATGGTGTTTTGCTATGCTGCCCAGGCTAGTCTCAAACTCCTGGGATCAAGTGATCTGCCCACCTTGGCCTCCCAAAGTGCTGGGACTACAGGCATTAGTCACTGCAACTGGCCTTACTTAGTATTATTCAGTATAAGGTTATTTAATATTTTCTGTTTCATCTGTGTTAGTTTTTATAAGTTACATCTTCTAAGGAATGTTTCCATTTCTTGACATTGCTGAATTTGTTGGCATGAAGTTCATAATATCTTATTATTTAATGTCTATAAGATCTGTAAGATGATTCCTGCTTTGTTTGTAATATTAATAATTTGTATTTTCTTTTTTCCTGTTGATCATTGTAGACAGAGTTTGGTCAATTTTGTTGATCTTTTTAAGGAACCAACTTCGGGATTTGTTAATGGTTTCTATGGTTTTTCTTTATTACTTTATCGATTTCTGCTCTTTAGTTCCTTAGACTGACTTTGGTTGTACTTTGTGCTTTTGCTAGAACGTTCATTGATTTTAGGCCTTTCTTTCTTTTTAAATACAAGCATTTAAAGTTGCACCTTTCACATTTTGTTTTACTTTCATTATAACTTGGCTTGAAGTGTATTGTAATTTCCCTTCTGACTTCTGTGATGCATGGATTATGTATAGGTGTTCTAATTTTCAAATACTTGATGGTTTCTTAGGTACTTTATTATTTATTTTGAATTTAATTCTGTTGTGGTCAGAGAACATGCTAGGTGTGATTTCCTTCCTTTTAAATTTATTTAGGCTTGTTTTGTGGTCCAGCATGGTATCTACCTTGATATATTCTATGTACACTTGAAAATAAGGTGTATTCTGCAATTGCTGGGTATAATATTTGTTAGTTTTTCCATCAGGTATGAGGTGAGAGTTGTTAAGATCTTTATCTGTTGTGGAAATTGTGAACTTTCCTGTTTCTCTTTAATATTGTCAATATTTCCTTCATGCATTTTGAAGCTCTGCTATTAGCCTACATATTTATGACTGTCAAGTGTTCTCCTGATGAATTTTTACTTTTATTCTTACCCAGTGTTCCTGTCTATCACTGGCAATACTCTTTTTCTTGAATGATTTTATATGAAATTAATAGAATCACCTCTGCCTTCTTGATCTTATTGCTTGCATGGTGTATCTGTCTTCATCCATTTACTTTCAATGTCTTTGTGCCTTTATAAGTGTGTCTCTTATAGACATCATGTAGTTGGAACTTGCTTTGTTTCTATCAATTTTGATAATTATAATCTCTTTTGTTTGAAGTGTTTACTTGATCTGTATTAATGTGATTATTGATATGGTTGTATGTAGGTCCGCAATTTTACTGTTGTTTTCTTTTTGTCCTTTTGTTTTTGAGTTTTTGTTCCTCTGTTTCTGTTGTCATTTAGATGATTTGAATATTTCTAGTATCCCCTCTGGAGCGCAGCAGTTTTTCACAGGCGTGATTATATTGCATTGTAGCCTTAAACTCCTGACCTCAAGCCGTCCTCCTGCCTCAGCCTCCCAAGTAGCTGGGACTATAGGTGCATGTCCTGCACCTGACTGTAACCACTTTTTAAATAAATTTCTAATATTAGTTTAATAGCTTCTAATTATTAGCTACCACTATAACTGAAATTAAAATATGTCTTCCTCTAGCTCTTGATTTATCCATTTTAGGCAGTATCCCTTGTCTGCCTGTTACAGAAGAGGAAGAACTGAGTAGACCTCACTAGTTCCTTCTGTTCTTTCTCACCTTCAATTTTAGTTGAGTATTTGATCTTTTGGTTATATTTACAGCTTTAATGTAATATAAATAAATTTTAATATACCCAAGTTTCTTTCTTGCTCTGTCACCTTTAGATAGCATCTCAATTGTATACTACTGATAATAAGGAAATTAGTATATTTCCATCTTATCTTTGAACTACATTTTAAGTATGTGTTAGTATACTTGTATAATGTTTGTAGTATTTAGATTATTTCCTCTAACTATAATTGTGGATAGTAAGGAAATGAAAGCCATTTAGTAGACTAATGTATTGTATAACTGCAGTCTCAAGTCATGCGTTTGAATCCTTAGAAAAGGAGATGTAATCGTTGCACCAACCAGTGTCAGATACATGGAGTCACCTGATCACACAGGCCACACTTTTAGTATACTTCTCATTTGGCGCAGGATTTTTTGGTAAGCTTCACCCCGAGTTAGAGTTACTGTTTCTCTGCCAGAAGAAACCTATGCCTCTGTCTTACTAAGAACATCTTGAGATTTTTAATGACACAATTTGTATGAATGAGATCTGCTCTCTGTGAAGATACTTTTTTTTTTTTTTTTTTTTTTTTACATTTTTTTTCTTTTCACTCTGAAGAGACTCTTTAGCCCTGTAAATCCTGGCTGTGCCTGGCCTGCTGCACATCTTTCGCCCCAGAACTCCTTTTGCTGCCTGTCTGGGTTTTTCTGTCTTCTTTTTAGAAATGTAATCATGTCTTCATCTTTCTTGGATTCTTTTTATATTTTGCTTAAAGTGCATCCTCAGAAAGTGATACGAATGTGTCTGATGCCAGAAGGGAATATTGCAGCTTCTCAGAAATTCAGAGGAAAATGATTTTAACACAGACTTCTATGTATAGTAAGGTATTAATTAGGATAAGAATTCAGTGCAATTGTTGAGAAGTTTTCTTTTTTCAGTGTTCTGGAGACACTGGAATCACCTGTGGTGTAAAAGTTTGGAACCATCTCCGGAAAGACTGCTGCTTTACTGGGAGGTGACTTAGTGACAGCTTTCTCTGTGAAAATGTTTTGTTTGGGCTTTGCTTTTTCAGTCAATGAAATTCTTTTAAATAGTTTAAGCAAATGTGCATTTATCGATATGACAGATTTACTTAATTCAAAATTCACAAGAGACAAAGTAGGACATTAAATTATAATAAAAGGGTTCATTCATTGAGAATCTATGAATATATCTGACATCAGTTTTCCCAAAAACAAAAAGCAAATATTGACAGAATTGAAGCAAAAAATAGACAGCAGTATAATAATGGCAGGATACTTCAGTATCCCACTTTTAATAATGAATAATAAAGCAAGATAGAATATTAATAAGGGAACAAAAAACTTGAATGCACCATAAAACAATTACACCTAACAAATGTATACAGACAGCAGAGTACACATTCTTTTCAGTAGCTCATGAAACATTTTCCTAGATAGACCATGTGTGACACCACAAGTCTTAACAAATTTTTTAAAATTGAAATTTTACAGACCATGATTGATGGCCCAAATGGAATAAAACTAGAAATCAGTAACAGAAGGAAAACTGAAAATTTCACAAAATATGAAAATCAGACACCACACTCTCGAGCATGCTCTTGTTGAAGGGTCGGAAGACATAATATTGTGAAGATGGCCGTGCTGCCCACAGTGACCCACACGTGCAGCGTGCCTTTCCATTCCCAATTTTACTTTTCTGAAAATAGAAAAAAACGCACAAAATTACATGAAATCTCAAGGGACCACGAAAAGTCTGACAATCTTAAAAGAAGAAAAATATTGGAGGCATTACACTTAATAATGTCTGAACACCAAACAAAGCTACAGTAACCAAAGCACTTTGGCATGGGTATAAAGGCAGGACATCAAAGCAGTGAAGCAGAATGCAGCACAGATCTCATCTCTTGCAAACATGCTCAAGTGAGTTATTTGCACACCATTTATTGAAGCATTATCCACAAAAGCCAATAGGTGAAAGCAGTTTAAACTTCCTTTACCAAATGAGTGGATACATAAAACTTGGAATACAAAAAAATGGAATATTACTCAGCTTTTAAAAAGCAGGAAGTTTTCTAATATCTACCATAAAGACAAATTTTGAGGACATTATGCTAAATTTAATAACCCAGCCACACACAGAAAAATACTGTATGAATCTACTTACATGGAATATCTAAAGTAGTTAACACCCTTAAAAAGAGAAAATAGAATGTTTGTACAGTAAAAACGTTGAATTGAAAAACACCAAAATGTGTGCCCTTTATGAATGTGTAGTCATAGTTGAGAATTGCAGCTATCTAGAATTATTTTTTAGTAATACACTGTGTGTGTTCAGTATTTTTTTGTGAAATTTTTTCTGCCAGTGTATATTCCTGTGTCTCATGTTTTACGATAGGCTATGTCACATTGTGTTGTTTTTATTTATGTATTATGATTTTGTATGCCAATATTCAACTCTGTAAACATTAAGACAGTGTTTGGACAGAAGTCAGATATGGATCAGTCGTACATCTGTTGCCAATATAATTATTTCCGTTTTTGTTTTCCTGTATAACTATTACCCCTATTTTATGACTTGTATATTTGCTTTTTTTTGGTTGGTGGGCAATGGTTTTATTTTTAATTGTAAAAAATACATAATGAAATTTATAATCTTTAATATTTTCAATTATATAGTTAAGTATATTGAAATTGTTAGCAACATAGCTCTAGAACATTTTATTTTATAAAAGTAATATGCAATACACATGAATCTTAGGCTTTTAAAACTATTTCATTTTGTTAGATCCTTGATTTTCTCTTCCCCTTGTCCTCCTCCTCGTTTTGTCTTCATGTCTACGATAGTTTTGATTTGTTCTTATTTTTCTTGAGTCCTGATTGCTCACATTTTTACCTCCTCGTCATCTTTTGGTCTCTTTCCTGAGTTCTGATTCTGCTTTGTGATTGCCCTTAATGGAAGTAATGAGATTAAGTTACATAATTCGTCTATGATGCTTGCCCAGAATTTTCTTTGGTTTTGTTTTTCTGATGGCTGTTCAGAAAATAGTATTCTTTGGCTATGTTTTTCTGATGCATGTTCATTAGATAAGTTTTACATGTTCTTTTCCTGATTTGATTTTTAAATATCTTTTAAGTGATACTATGCCAGTTAAAAAAAAAATTATTACTCATCATAAAATGAGTTGGAGTTCACTGCCCTAGCTGTCTGTGGTGCTAGTCCTCTGGATGTCAGTTTTGTTTCTTTGTTTTCTGCATGTAAGGCGTGCTGGGGCCAGGGCAGCCTTCTTAGTTAACAATCGCAGTACTCTCTGCTTTCCTGTTTCCACAGACATTCTGCTTCCTGCTAAAATGATTTTGCTGTCTAGCCCTGCCCTCTCTACTTCTCTGCACCAAACTATGGCCAGGAGGTCATCTGCCGCCAGCCCCGCTCGCCCCTCTACCCCCTTCCTTTGCTGCACCAAAGGGTGTTTGTTTTGCACTTCAGGATGAGCCCCTCACCTTCAGGGAGCATAGAGTTGCTGTTCTCTGGGATGCGCCGCACAGGCTGTTTCGCTGTTCCCTCTCATTTTATTCTCTTCTTTACCTCTGTCTTGCCCAGTAAGGCCTCTGCTTTATCTCCCCTATGTGCACTCTAGATTTCCTGGTTCTTGTAATATGCAAGGGATACAGTTTGTCACTTCAGGGTAAGCCCATACTCCTAGAAGGTATATTTTGTCAGCATTTCTGGGATCTTTTACCATTTGGCTTTCTCACTATTTGCTTCCCCCCTCGTCTTAGGTTCACAGCTGATATTAGCACCTTTTAGCAGCCCTTGTCCAGTTTCTTTGTATTGTTTTGCTGAAAATGGAGTTTGGAGCTGCCCCGTCTGTTTACCTTGTTACTTTTGTGTACGATGCAGCAGGAGAATGTTGGTGTTCCATGGGGCTTGTTTATATTGGAGGTCGGATGTACTACATTCTTTCAAAGGATCTCTTTGCATTGAGAGTAGACTTTTAGGGGAATCGGGTGGAAGCTGGGAACACCTGTTGGGAAACTGTTTTAATGATTCAGGTGAATGGTGGCCCGTGTCACAGTGCTAACTATGGAAATGCTGAGAAGTGGTTAAACTATGGCTATATTGTGAAGGAAAGCTGATTTGGAACTTGCTAATGGATTGTCAGCGTGAGAGAGGGAATCACTTGTAGCCGTGTGCACCTGTCTTTCAAATGCTGGTCTGTGCTGGGGAGCTCAGGGCAGGCCGTAAGTGAATAGGACTTGTTCACTGGAGAACGTACCTGGTGGCACTTGCCCAGCTGCCCTGGTGAGCCCTGCTTCACTCATTTAACTGATCAGAGGGTCAGTAAAATGATCTATTTAACTTTGGTTTTCTGGGTGGGACCACTGTTTGTTCCAGGTTTGTTGTAGAGGTGTGCGTGCCCTGCAGGGCCCTCCACAGGCACACCTTTCACTCTGCTTATAGTAGGGGTTAATGCTGCAGCTCCATATACAGGGGCCAGAGCCGGCCCAGCCACCCCGTAGTCACCTCACGGACTGTCCTGACAGCTGCCTTATAGCTACTTCTGCGTGCCAAACTGAGGGTCCTTGGCCAAAGATAATGGCTTCCAGATCTGCCAGGGCCTCTTACAGTGTGTGCTTACATTATGGTTCTCTCTACTTAGGTTTATTACTAATGTGCTGCCACTTCCTATCTTCCAGAAATTTATCAAAGCTGCTGGTCTGCTGTTGTCTTCAGTGCTGCTATGGTTATATTGCTTTTCGTCATTTTGGTGGCAAGGAGGGTAGGCAAATGTGTGTGCTTACGTCTCCCATCCTAAGCCAGTGATTTGCATTGCTCCTTAGGAATGTGAAGGGAATATAGAAGAAAAGTAATTTGTGATAGATAAGATTTTTTAGATTCAGAGGTTAGAAAATGAATTGGCTAATATGTAACATGGTATTCTTTATCTAGGGCTGACATATGTCTGGCTTATTCTACTTTTCATAGCTGTTCAGTTATGGTGATGGGATAAACATTGGATGGGTGTGTGTGTGTGTGTGTTTTTATACTTTAAGTGCTGGGATACATGTGCAGAATGTACAGGTTTGTTACATAGGTATACACATGGCATGCTGATTTGCTACACCCATCAACCCGTCATCTACATTAGGTATTTCTCCTAATGCTATCCCTCCCCCAGCCCCCCACGTCCCCACAGGCCCCAGTGTGTGATGTGCCCGTCCCTGTGTCCACATGTTCTCATTGTTCAACTCACACTTATGAGTGAGAACATGCGGTGTTTGGTTTTCTGTTCCTGTGTTAGTTTCCAGCTTCATCCATGTCCCAGCGAAGAACATGAACTCATCCTTTTTTATGGCTGCATAGTATTCTATGGTGTATATGTGCCACGTTTTCTTTATCCAGTCTATCATTGATGGACATTTGGGTTGGTTCCAAGTCTTTGCTATTGTGAACAGCGCTGCAATAAACATACGTGTGCATGTGTCTTTATGCCAGAATGATTTATAATCCTTTGGGTATGTACCCAGTAATGAGATTGCAGGGTCAAATGGTAATTCTAGTTCTAGATCCTTGATGAATCACCACACTGTCTTCCACAATGGTTGAACTAATTTACTCTCCCACCAACAGTGTAAAAGTGTTCCTATTTCTCCACATCCTCTCCCGCATCTGTTGTTTCCTGACTTTTAATGATCACCATTCTAACTGGTGTGAGATGGTATCTCATTGTGGTTTTGATTTGCATTTCTCTAATGACCAGTGATGATGAGTTTTCTTTCATATGTCTGTTGGCTGCATAAATGTCTTCTTTTGAGAAATGTCTGTTCATATTCTTTGCCCACTTCTTGATAGGGTTGTTTTCTTATAAATTCGTTTTAAGTTCCCTATAGATTCTGGATGTTAGCCCTTTGTCAGATGGTTGCCTGTTCACTCTGATGATAGTTTCTTTTGCTGTGCAGAAGCTCTTTAGTTTAATTAGATCCCATTTGTCAATTTTGGCTTTTGTTGCCATTGTTTTGGTGTTTTAGTCATGAAGTCTTTGCCCATGCCTATGTCCTGAATGGTATTGCCTAGGTTTTCTTCTATGGTTTTTATGGTTTTATGTCTTACATTTAAGTCTTTAATCCACCTTGAGTTAATTTTTGTATAATGTGTAGGGGTCCAGTTTCAGTTTTCCGCATATGGCTAGCCAGTTTTCCCAACACCATTTATTAAATAGGGAGTCCTTTCCCCATTGCTTGTTTTTGTCTATTGTTTTTTTTTTTTTTTCTTAGATTGTCTCTTAGATTGTGGAGTCTGAGAAAGTGTAATTTAAAATGGTCTGTCTAGTTATATCTGTGGGAAGTCTTACATCATCCATACTTAGGTTTCTAATTAGTTATCTGCAATTATGTGAATATAGGAAACAACCTATAATTTTACATTTTGTCTTATATTGGGAAAATGTGTTCATCTTATATTCTAACACAAATACGATACAAAAGACTGCTTTAGGGAGATACCCTGAACGCGTAAGAATGAAAACATGTTTTAAATGTAGAGTCTGCACAAGTAGCAAAATTGTGTGTATACTGAAACATTTTCCTGTTGTATTCCTTCAAGGTCTGTTTCCTTACTAAGCTGTGTGTTGTGCTATGGGTGTTAATTGTAAAGTTAAACCTTACTACTATTTATGATGGTTTTGTTTTTATACTAAATTGGGAGAAGTTTTTTACGTCTCGTGGGTTGGGCCTTAGTAACATTTAGTTTAATGATGCACTGATGCGAGAATTCACTTTAGGATAAAAGATGGAAGGGTCCCCTTCCCCAGTGCCACAGGGCCAAAGGTGGTGGCGGTTCGTTTTTCTATGCAGTGTGTAGCCTGTCAAAATTTGTTAGTCGCGTTGTAGGACTCTTTCCTTAGTTCAGCTAAAGACGGGGTCCCTTGTCACACAGCCACGAAAAATTCGGCTCACAGACAATTTGAAGAGGACAAGATTTATTGGGTGAAAAGGAAACAGGGACTGTCTACAAGGCCAGAGTCCCAGCTAGTGTGCTTCCCACCTTACAGATTGAATCCCAGGTTCCACCCAGGAAGAGGAGGGAGGGCCCAGGCTCCTCCCCGCTGCAAAAGGTGTGAACTTCCCGAGGCCCCACCCCAGTGCAAGTGCGCACTCCTCCCTGCGTGCAGGCCAGATGGAGTTTTTCCGGGAACCCCTTTGCATTTGGCTGTCTCAGTCTTACCCCAATAGCTTTCTCATTTTAATCTGTCCAAGGTGCCTTACATTCCCTCTGTGTTCAGCTATTGCCAAGATGAGTGTTCAGATGTCTTTTCTCCTAGTGAAATGCATTTTCATACAAACAAGAATTTGAACCCAGCAATCTATTATTGGAATTATCTATCCAGGGAGAATATTGAGAAAAATTTGAGTGGGGGCTTCCCTAGACCGTCTCGATTTGATGATCTGGTAAGAAGATACACAGGACTCAGCATATAGTTGTACTCAGGGCTTTCATTCTAGTGAAAAAGCAAAGTCAGCAAAGGGAAAAGGTGTAAGTGGGAAAATCTGGAGGAAACCAGACAGAAGATTCCAGGACTCCTCTCCCTGTGGTGTCACAAAGGACAAGCTTAATTTTTCCAGCAATGAGAAATTCTACAATGTGTGAAATGTTGTCTACCAGGGAAGCTCGTTAGAGACACTGCACCCAGAGTTTTTGTTGGGGACTAGTCACTAGACACCTTCTGCCTGGCCTGCACCAAAATCCCAGACTCCCAGAAGGAAAGATGTTTGGCATAAACTATATTTTTCATACAAACAGTTCAGCCATGAGTCATTCCTACCATGGAATGTTGGGAACACTCCTGAAATCTGGCTTCCCAAACATCAGCAGTAAGCCAACCTTGTCAGCAGACTTTTCTAAGGATAGCAGTCTCAGGACTGCTGTGTTGACTCTCTTCTGCATGATATTAGATACCCAGGTGCCTTGTATTTTCTAAGCATTTAAAATACTGTGTATTAGCTGGGCGTGGTGGTGCATGCCTGTAGTCCCAGCTACTTCGTGGGCCTGAGGCAGGAGGATGGCTTGTGCCTGCGAGGTCGAAGTTGCAGTGAGCCAAAGTGAGAGAGACCCCGTCTCTTAAATTTTTTTTTTTTTAAATACTGTGTAATAAAAGATGTAATGTGGATAGTCACCAAACTCCCTGTACTGGGACTGTATGTGTTTTGTATTTCGATTGACACTTAGGCTTGTAATAGTGTTAGAGCCTGTGGGTTACTGAGTCATTCAGATTGTGGACAGCTCCTTCTGTTCCCTTTCTTTCTATAATTTTTTTTTCTAGCTTTTCATTGACCAAACACACCTCCTGATCCCTTTCTAAACATCTAATTCTTCTGCACTGTTGTCAATCCATTAACTGACCAGGCAGATTTGCTTTATCACTGTCTTTGTTACACAGGAAAGAATCACTTCAGTCTTAATGGTGGTAAGATTGCTCTGGATAAAGTGCTGACATTAACGTATTTACCCAGAGGGTATGGAGAGATCATGCGGGAGGGTGGACAAGTAAACAGCAGTACATTTTGTGGAATGAGAATAATAAACTACCTAAACTCAGTTTTAATTATTACGCCTTTTAAACCCTTTTTTTTTTTTTTGAGATGGAATCTCGCTTTGTCACCCAGGCTGGAGTACAGAGGCGCGATGTCAGCCACTGCAACCTCCGCCTCCCGGGTTCAAGCGATTCTCCTGCCTCAGCCTCCCGAGTAGCTGGGACTACAGGCATGTGCCACCATGCCTGGCTAATTTTTTTCTTTTTTTCTTTTTTTTAAGTAAAGATGGGGTTTCACTATGTTGGCCAGCCTGGTTTTGAACTCTTGACTTAGTGATCCACCCCCTTCAGCCTCCCAAAGTGAGGAGATTACAGGCATGAGCCCCCGTGCCCGGCCTCTTTTAAATATTCTTGATCAAAGTTACTAACGGGGTATCACTTAAGGTTTTTGGCAATAATGACCAAAGAGTGAAGGGGTTGGGGGATGATGACTTTAGCATCAATTTTACAGGATAAGAAAAGGCAACAAATTATAATTTGCCTTAACAATATTATCTTAAACATATTTTGACAGCGATTCAGGATTATGAAACTGCTCAGGAACACAATGAAAATGATCAGCAGATTCGAGAAGGTCTAGAGAAAGCACAAAGATTATTGAAACAGTCGCAGAGACGAGATTATTATAAAATCTTGGGAGTAAAAAGGTGAATTATTAATTTAAAATTTACTTTGCTATTTTTAATCAACTCTGTTTCAAAGCTAATCATTACTCTTTTTCCTCTCTGATTCATTTTCTTTACTTATGTAATTTCAGTCATATGGATTAAACCCTAACAATCTTTAACATTAGAAAGCTACTTTGAGTATTTTATAGGCAAGTTTCTTTGATAGAGACCAATAATGCAACCACAGAGAATTAGTAGTTGGCAACAAAGGTGACACTGTAGCATGAATGGGTCCTAGGCCTAGATTTTTTAAGAAGGGTAAAGGGTAGGAGTGAGCTTTCTTTTGGTGGGGATGGAGGAGATGGAAAAGGAAGAAAAGCCTTCTCTAGACCTAAAAATAAAGTAGTGCTTTCAGAATTAAGTCTGAAATTAAGATCTACCTTTACATAAAAGTACATACTAAGCACATGATACATCCCCCAGTGGTTCGCTAAGTAAACCATCATCTTTCAGAATTTGGAATCTTTGTGCTTACTATTAAGTAAGCTAATGCAGAAGCATAATTGAAAGTGGCGGTCAGAGTCATATCTTTTTAACGCCAAGAACTGAATTTTGGTAACTCGGAAATTCAGAAAGTTAAAAAATTCATTGATGTACCTTTTTCAAAAAAGGGAAAATTCTAAAGATCAGGAGTGCTTTATTCTCAGTAATCTTAGTGAGTATCCAGGGAAGCCTGATGTCAGCTTTAATGATCATCCAGAACTGTATGCAGATCTTTGGTCTGTGATACCATTGGAACTATTTTATAGAACCAGTTTGTTAATTGCCAGTGGGATCTTAATCAGCTCTTCTGATTTTTATGATAGTATGTTAGACATTTCTCCACTAATTATTATTTTACCACACCTCAGAAATGCCAAAAAGCAAGAAATCATTAAAGCATACCGAAAATTAGCACTGCAGTGGCACCCAGATAACTTCCAGAATGAAGAAGAAAAGAAAAAAGCTGAGAAAAAGTTCATTGACATAGCAGCTGCTAAAGAAGTCCTCTCTGATCCAGGTATTATTCACTTTTATTCCTTTGACTCATCCTAGAGGTGGTGTTAGAAGCGAGGGTGGAACGCGTGGTGGGTTCTGCATGTGGGGCTGTATAGGCAGTGACGGGTCCTGAGCCCGGTTCCAGAGGTCCAGTTGTATGCCTGCCCTCCTCATTCAGCCCTCTTACGCTGCTGTCGCAGGGTACAGTGGAAAGACCATCAAATGTGGAATCAGAGGGCCTGAGTTTGAATCTTTTTCCTACTCAAACAAGTTATCAGAACTTTTTGGTCTCAGTTTTTTTCAATACTGAGCATAAGAGGATCTCTCAGGTTCCCTCTAACCTCAAAGGTCAATGATGAATTTTCTCCACCAAGCTCACAGGAGCTTGATGAGGAAACCAGCTTGCCAGGCTGGATTGCACTGAGTGGGAGAACAGCAGATGTCTGGCCTAGGGCCTGCTTTGCCCCATATCTGTTCACCAGGAATCTTGCCCTGAATCATATAATCATTAGATCAACAGGCTTATATGTGTGTTCTTTTTTTAAATTTTTATTTTTTGTAGAAATGGGGTGTCACTGTGTTGCCCAGGCTGGTCGTTAACTCCTGGGCTAAAGTGATCTTTCCAACTCAGCTTCCCAAAGTTCTGAGATTACAGGTGTGAGCCTCTGCACCTGGCCACGTGTGTGCTTTTGCCGTACACTAATATGGCCTGGAAATTTAATAAGAGGGAGACAGGCTAAGCATTGAGGTAATATTGGACAATGCTTTGCTGTTGCCAGAGAATTTCATGTTAAGCTGACACTGCTTTTTTGTGGCCTTCCATGTCAGTGGGAGCCAAGCTGTGATCTGAGCTAGACAAATTAAACAGAGAGAGGAAAGTTTTATTTGTCAAATCTTTTTGGAGCACCTACTTATGCAGTGGAATTGAAGGTAAATGATGCTTTGTTTTCAAGTAATTTATAATCCAGTAAAGGAGAAATGTACTTCCCTTATCAAGTAGTATTGGATACATACTGTCCTGTTACTCAGCAAATATTGAGTGGCTGCAACCTGCCTTGAGCAGTTCAATCCTCTTAGTTTGTGCAGTGCACAGAAGTGATAGTGTATCAGACTGGGAGTCAGGATCTTCTTATGGGAGGAGGACTGAGGGGGACTTTGTGCTAAGTTTTAAGGTAGCAGGGAGCCAACCAAGGGGATGAGTGTCCTTGCACAGAGGCATGCACTGAGGAAAGAGCTGCAGGTCCTTTTTCTTACCTCTTGTTCTTACGTTCAGGATGAACTATCTTTTCTTTTAAAGACTTTAAAGTTTTTTACTATGCATATATCAAAACACATGTATCATATATTTATGAATGTTTAGTGGAATCACATGATTATGCCAATCTGAAACTTAATTTTCACTTGAAATAAATCTTGGCTATAGTTTTTTTCTCATTGAAAAATAGTTACCTCATTCTTTGAAATGTGTACAGACCACTCCATTGAATTTTTAAGTAATTACATGATGTGGATATAGCTGAATTCACTTCTCTTTCCATTCACAGCATCCTTTCTCTGAGGCTATTATCACCCTCTATGCAGAGTTCTCTACTGTTCTAAGTGCTAACACCCTAGATTAATTTTGCCTGTGAGGTATCAAAGATATGGGGCCTGAGTCTAACTGCATTAGCTTTTGCAAAACAAAGCTGAGTTTCAGATCAACTACAATACCCACTTAGTTATTAATACTCAGCATAAGAGCCCTCCATTTTACTGGTGGGTTTCCTCCTTCTAAATGTGTGGTTTCAGATTAACCTCCCAGAATGAACTGGCTTTTCTCTAAGTATCTGAACCGCTAAAGGACAAGTTACTGTGAGAGAGCAAAGTGGGACTTGGGATTATTTTTATATCTGCATTTTTTCTGCATTCTTTATTTTCCATTTATTAAAAAACCTAGCTATATGCTAAGTCTTTTTTTTTATTTTTATAAGTTCAGGGGTACATGTGCAGGTTTGTTACATAGGTAAATGTGTGTTATGGGGGTTTGTTGTACAGATTATTTCATCACCCAGGTAGTAAGTCTAGAACCCATTAGTTATTATTCCTGATCCTCTCCCGCCTCCCATCCTTCACCCTCTAATAGGCCCCAGTGTCTGTTGTTCCCCTTTATGCGTCCATGAGTTCTCATCATTTAGCTCCCACTTGTGAGAATATGTGGTATTTGGTTTTCTGTTCCTGCATTAGTTTGCTAAGGATAGTGGCCTCCAGCTCCATCCATGCCCCTGCAATGACATGATCTCATTTTTTATGGCTGCATAGTATTCCATGGTATACATGTACCACATTTTCTTTATCCAGTCTATCATTGATGGGCATTTAGGTTGATTCCATGTCTTTTCTATTGTGAACAGAGCTGCAATAAACAGACACGTGCATGTGTCTTTATAATGGAACAATTTATATTCTTTTGGGTGTATACCCAGTAATGAGATTGCTGGGGTGAATGGTATTTCTGTCTTTAAGGAATTGCCACTGTCTTCCACAATGGCTGAATGAATTTACACTCCCACCAATAGCGTATAAGCGTTCCTTTTTCACCACAACCTTGGCAGCATCTTTTTTAAAACTTTTTAATAGCCATTTTTTATTTGCAATAATGATCTAATTATTTGCTCTAATGATCAGTGATGTTGAGCTTGTTTTCATATGATGGTTGGCCACATATATGTCTTCTTTTGAGAAGTGTCTGTTCATGTCCTTTGCCCACTTTTTAATGGAGTTATTTTCTTGTACATTTAAGTTCCTCGTAGACCTTTGTCAGTTGCATAGTTTGCAAAAATTTTCTTCCATTCTGTAGGTTGTCTGTTTATTCTGCTGATAGTTTCTTTTGCTGTGCAGAAGCTCTTTAGTTTAATTAGATCTCATTTGTCAATTTTTGCTTTTGTTGCAATTTCACGATGGAAACGCCAAAAGCAATCTTTGCCCATGCCTGTGTCCTGAATAGCATTTGCCCAGGTTGTCTTCCAGGGTTTTTCTAATGGCTCTGAGGACAAGAGCTCTTTCTTCCTATCCCTGCAATATTCCTCTCTGTTGCCTTCTCCCATGGCTCTGCATTGGTCTCTTTCTGCTCAGAGCTCAGAGGCCCCACTGTGGGGGCACCAATTGCATGGGAGGGAAAGGTGAATCTCCTGGAGTCGTATGTTATGGAGGCCCCTCTCCCCTCATGTCTGAGGAGCCTTAGTGCTATTTGGATTAAACTGAGTCTCTAGAATGCTCATTAGATGCTTGATGAGGTCATTGCCTTACAGACTTCATTTTGGGGATTAGGGTAGTGAGCTGGCTGTTTCATTGGAAGTGTAGACCTTTGGAAGTTTCTTTTTCTTGAATTATTTTTTTCCAAATAATTTCACTGGGTAGTTACCAAGCTTGGGTAGCTTCTTCTGGAGTGAGATTTAGGGGCCTGAACCTCATCCTCTCTGTGGTGAATTTCTCTAGTCTGTTTCTTCTGAGTGGGAATGGGAGAGCCTGGATTTGAATGTCAGGCACAACTCTTGATAACTGAAAAGTAAGTAGCTCCTCAAGCCCATCCACCCTCCTTTGCCCAAAAGAATCATTCCCCCTGCCCCTATACCTTAGATATTATCTGGTTCTTAATTTTCTGATTTCTTTCTAGAAATGAGAAAGAAGTTTGACGACGGAGAAGATCCCTTGGATGCAGAGAGTCAGCAAGGAGGTGGTGGCAACCCCTTCCACAGAAGCTGGAACTCATGGCAAGGGTTCAATCCCTTCAGCTCAGGCGGACCATTTCGATTTAAATTCCACTTCAATTAAACCAACTGTTTTTCTGCTCTTCTTCCTTAATTTTTTTAAAGATTAAAAACAAAGAAATCTTCCTCCGGGACCCTAATGAAAAAAAAATTCAAATCTTTCAGTTTGTCCATGACCAAAGAGTTGCTTTAATAGGAAAAAATGTGTTCTTATCCCTGTTAGATTTATGGTTAATGGGTTTGCAACGGCAGGGAGGCAAGGAATGGTTCTATTTCTGACAGAGCAGCCTGCATCTGCTTTATGCTGTCTGGAGGAAGTGGTCTGAGGCAGGCTCACCTGTGGACGTGCTCACGTATTCTGTATTTTTCTACACTGGAGCTGAGATTCTTCTCTTCACAGCCTTGCAGAGTAAGTCAGTGCCTACAAATGTAAGAAGGAGCTGTAATCTTCATGAGAATGGTTAGTATTCGTAAAGAGAACATGAACGTTTTTGAGCTGTGCTTCGATGTGATCTAGTCACTTGTGAGTAGCTGTGAAATCTTTAGTGTGCCTGTGTTTACACCTCTGTGATCTGTCAACATGGCTGTCACTGAAGAAGGAGCAAGAGACCATCTTTTAGGAACCCTGCCACCAAATGATAATATATCCAGGCTTAGACTTTGGATTAATGTTAAATGTACATTTTTTTTTTTTTGGTTCAGTACCTGAAGAATACTGAAACTTGAATCTATAAATTCCTATGGACCCTTTTAATATTAAACACAACAAATTAAAAGTTATAGGTTCAGATAAAATAGTGGTGGTATTTAAAATAATACTGCTGAAGTGCAGATTGAAATACTTTTAAACAACTGAAGTTCTGAGTTTTTATAGAGAATTTCATGTAACAAGACTGGCTTAGAAACATAAAGTTACACAGTCAAATAAATACAGAATGCCATGGTTCCCACTTTTAAGTAGACTGTGGGCAGCTTCTCCTTCTCTTATACCAAGGCTTGACCTTATCTTAAAGGTCTGTGGTGCCTCCCACATGGGACTTGTCTGCTGGTATGTGTTAAACAGTAGGCCTGCGCTGCTACCAGATCTTGATGCCTCTGATGTTCTCCTGCCTACAAGAAAATACAGGCTTGCAAGTTTAGTCAGGTCTGGCTGTATTTCCACTGTTGTTTCATTTAATAAGATGGCATCTCCTCTTGAGATATGTTCTTCTTACCTTTTAAGAAGATACTATTTAAGAAGTGAACTATTCAGTCTTTGTATACTGAATGCTTTTTCCCTAAAAAATGTTACTTTACTTTAATCAAGAATATTGAAAATTTATGGAACTCTTGATGCTGCATTTGAAAGCTGAGGGAATTACTTTAGATAGGAATTGCTGCCTTTATTCTGGAAAGGTTTTGTTTCTGCCTCAAAGCATTTTGAAGTGTTTTAACCATTAAAGGGTCTAATTTTTTTAATGAAATCAAGCATTTTAATTCACTGTGGGAGGCATCCTGACCACAGACATCCATAACAGCAAAGCACAAACCGTTTTCCTCTGTAGTCATATCCTGAAACATACGTGGACAAACTTTTAACTGGGAAACAAAAACCACATAGTTGAATTGAGCAAAACATTTAAGTGCTTTCTGCATCTATTTAGGAGTCTATTTCTTACCAATAAACTTCACAATGCATTTGGAAAACTAGTGAACACCTTGCAGCTTTCATTTTGCTTCAAAGTTTCAATTCAAGCCAGTGTAGAAATAACTTCCAAGGCATTTCTATTATTTAGTAATCTCACTAGTGGCTATGTCAGCAACGTCTTTTTCAGTCTCGTTCCTGTTGTATATGTCACTGACCTCTTTGAAATATAGTGATGGCTTTTACCTGCTTTGAAAAGAATTTTCATATAGAATCAGAAAACAAGGAAATATCAAATCACTTGCCCTTCCACTTGGAGAGCACGACAGCGGCCAACAAGGGGTCCAGGGCCGCACAGGAGATGTGTCCAGGGCCTGGCCACCTCCCACCCGCTGCCCAGAGGCTTGTTTGCATTTTCATTTTTTCTCCGCTTGTAACAACCATAGTTTCAGTTCCTAAATTCTGATCATGGATTTAGCTTAGTCATCTTAACTGATGTGCACAGTGACTTGCCTGTTGTCAGTGAAGAGAGAGAAGCAGCTCTGGTGCCACATGCCAGTGCCATGGAGGGAAATGAATTCTCTGCAATCTGTTGTTTTGCTGATTCATGACGAAAGTCACAACTGTTGAGTTTCAGCCTTGATGGCCATTGGCAATTTTCTGGTGTCCACCCAAATGGAAAGACAGTCACTCCCTGCTTCCCCTAAACTGTGACTGAGCAGCAGCCTGGATGTGTAAAGAGCTAGTCATTCGCCTTTGCCTGACTGTAGGGTATCATTAGCCATTGTAAAACCGTAATACTTTCACTTTCCCTTGGGGACTGCAGGTGCCAGGTACACTTTTTTCTTTTTCTTTTGAGACAAGGGTCTTGCTCTGTTGCCCAGGCTGGAGTGCAGGGACGCCTCCCGGGTTCAAGTGATTCTCCTGCCTTAGCCTCCAAGTAGCTGGGACTACAGGCGTGCACCACCATGCCTAATTTTTGTATTTTTAGTAGAAACGGGGTTTCACTGTGTTAGCCAGGATGGTCTTGATCTCCTGACCTCGTGATCTGCCCACCTTGGCCTCCCAAAGTGCTGGGATTAAAGGCGTGAGCCACCGCGCCCGGCCATCAGGTAACCTTTATGGCTCTTTCAGGAAAAGTGAAATCAGAGAGGGGTACCCTAGCCATAGCTCTGTTATATTCTGCTCTTCTTTCCTTTTTGGTGAGCTCCATGGGTGGAGTTAACAGTGGTCTGTACTTCGTGGATATTTTGCGCAGCAGGAAGTATTAGTCACATCAGTCTAGAAGTACTGTGAAAAGTTCCAAAACGGGAGACGAAATTTCATCCATTCCTCAGTTCTGAAAGTTTGTGCTTTCTTACCATGAATAGATGAAAACTTGAAAAAAATCTTGACAGCTTACTAATGTGAATCGGATGTAACATACTACTAATTCTACAATGTCTTTAGTCAGTATTAAAAATCTTTTTTAAAATTTGGTATGAAAACAAATTTTTGTTGCCCTGATGATGGAATTTTAAAACTACCCATAGTTTAGGAGAAAACATAACTGTAAAAAAGGTAGCCAATAAAACCACAATTTGAAATTGATACCATTTTCTACTCACTGTGGATGATGAAAAATTTCACCTTTAAATGGATCAGAAGTTGTCTTTGACATTTACCATGAAAAAACTACATAAAATGGCTCCCTGGTGAGGTTACAGACACAGGGCCCTGGTGATGGGCGTTGCAAAGTTTTCATTGAGCACACGGCAATGGTATAACCTAGAGAAGTTCATGCAACTTTGTTGAATGTAGTTGACTTTTCCAAATTTATAATGGAAGAAGGCAAATGTTAATTTGCCAACAACTAATATCTTTTTCTAAACCAGATCATTCCTTTTTTGTTAGTGGCAGTTTATCCTATAATTTCAAATGATGTTAAGAAGTGGGATTATTTGGGGTTTTTTCTTTTTGTTTACAGAAGATCTCATTTGCTGAATGATTTAAGAGTAAAATTAGCCACTGCGTGGCTTTGTGTATAGTAACCGGTTTTGTTGCACTTGTCTGTGGCTGAAACACTTACCTGCAGTGGAAAGCCGAGCAAGGCGGAGGTAAACATTGGAGATGTTTGTGAAAATATTACTCTTACCATGAGGTTTTAGTTTGTTTTGAATGAGAAGAGACTAAGTAACTTAATCCATCTCAATGTAGTGTTTTAATAAATAAAAAAGGAACCTAATATTTGAAATGGGTCTCAGACATGTCTATAAATATGGGTACTATTTTATGCCCTTGTATTTTCACATTTAATAAAAATATTTATGGTCATATCAGTATTTCCATGCTTTTGATTCATTTTTGTCCTTGAATATAAAATTCTAAGAAAGTCCACCTTAAGAAAAGTCTGTTTCCAACTTTGCTTCATGCAAAATCAGTGAGGTGACAAAAGGGCTCTTCCTTTACACAAGCTGACAGGGAAGGTCAGAACACACAAAGCAGAAAGGGCTAAAACCTCTTAACCCTAAAAAGTCCTAGGACAACTGAGGACTTAAAAAGTGGACAGTTCTTCCATTTCAGTACTATTAAAATGTAACACTTAAACTGGCTTTGTCTGAAGATTTTCTCTTTCATACCCCATTTGTACGTTTCTGTTAAGGTCCTAAGTTGGGAGGGAGGACACTAGAGCCTATCTCAAATTTCCAGCTACAAACAGAAGGAACTGTCTTCTCAGTTAATGTATTCTGCATAGCTTAAGATCCAAGGAGAGCTACAATATGTAAATGTATATAGAACTTTTCCAGAAAGCTCAAAGCTTTTTTTTTTTTTTTTTTTTTTTTTTTTTT
>NW_016819762.1:1068809-1096486 GCF_001698545.2 Rhinopithecus bieti | reverse complement strand
TTTTTTTTTTTTTTTGAGACAGAGTCTCGCTCTGTTGCCCAGGCTAGAGTGCAGTGGCATGATCTCGGCTCACTGCAGGCTCCGCCTCCCGGGTTCAAACAATTCTCTGCCACAGCCTCCCGAGTAGCTGGGATTATAGGTGCCCACTACCATGCCTGGCTAATTTTTTTGTATTTTTAGTAGAGACAGGGTATCACCATCTTGGCCAGGCTGGTCTTGGATTCCTGACCTCGTGATCCACCTGCCTCGACCTCCCAAAGTGCTGGGATTACAGGCGTGAGCCACTGCGCCCGGCCAAAGCTTCCGAATTCTTAATCCTCATGACGTTGTGGCAATATATGAACAGCCAGTCTGAGTCTGAAGATAAAGAGCATGAACAGGTGCAGCAGGCATGAGAGCTGCAGGGAAACTGCAAGAAGAAGGGAGATCCAGAGCCTCAGGAGCTCTCACTGAGCAGGCACCAAGCCCACTCCCTCCCTACCCCTAGGCCCAAATCAGTGCTTCATGATCTTTAAGAAAAAAAAAAAGTCATTTTAATCTTAATGCCAGCTTACAGTTCACACCTCAGAGACCCTGAACTCTGCAAATCCTTTTATGCTGAGCAAATCCTTTGGGAATGCTTCTATGATAAACAAGAGCTTAATATGCATATTAATTTATTGCTTTATGCTAGGATTCTGTTTCTAACGAAGCATACAGGAGACAACTCAGCTTGCATGTCTATTTTGAACACATTTCCAACCTTCACTCAGGTCTGTTTTTCCTGATCAACTGAGTCTACTGGGATAAGCATCATTCTGACAGATAACTCCCAGGGACTGGGCCGCCGTGGCTTGGAAGGGCCACTGGGAACATTAGTGCCAAGGTCTGAGGAAACCAGAATTGAACATATTTAAAAAGCATAAGGGAGTAACCACTGCTTGCAGCATTTGTGAGTGGATTTCAACTGCTCTAAGTTTTCTTGGTATTTATATACTTCCTTGTTGTTACAGGAGATTTGTATATCTTTGAGTACAGTGTGCCATTTGTAGGTACGGTTAAAAAGGATTTTTCCTTCTTATAGGTTTCCCTAACTACATGTAGTTTTGCTCCTAAGTATGAAGATGCTTTATCTCTAAAGTATCTTTTAAAAGGATAATTCTTTAGAGATAAAGCATCTTCTTCATAGGAGCAAAATTACATCTAGTTAGGGAAACCAGTATACGAAGGAAAAATCCTCTCTAAAATATCTGTTAAAAGGATAAATCTTGGGCTGGGCATGTGATCCCAGAACTTTGGGAGGCCAAGGTGGGCGGATCACCTGAGGTCAGGAGTTCAAGACCAGCCTGGCCAACATGATGAAACCCCATCTCTACTAAAAATACAAAAAATTAGCTGGACGTGGTGGCGGGCGCCTGTAGTCTCAGCTACTTGGGAGGCTGAGGCAGGAGAATTGCTTGAACCTGGGAGGCGGAGGTTGCAGTGAGCCAAGATTGTGCCACTGCACTCCAGCCTGGGCGACAGTGAGATTCCGTCTCAAAAAAACAGGGATAATTCTTTTAACAAATTATGTACATTTCACTGTGTCAAATTTTCTTAGGATTTTAAATACCCTGTCACTTCATATATACCACCCGTTGCACTATTTTGTTTCCTGCAATGTTTGTGGCTTTGTTATCTCAAGTTAAAGTGGAAACAGTTCATACTATAGTTGTTTGTGCAAACAAAAGAGCATCTACTTCTCCTACTAAATGCATAAACATTAAGCAATTGTGGAATGAAGGGAGGGCTCTCCCTGTAGGACAGGGCCTCAGATCAGAGGAAATTCATTATGGACATTGTACAATAAAAAAAAAGCAGCATTAGCAAATCTAGAGCTTCTGTCCAAAAAGTTGCTACTGCTGTTAAGTATTAGGAAACAATGAAGGCATAAAAATATTCACTGAGCAGTTTACGATTTATATGAATGGATGTTAGCCCTTCACTGCGCTTGAGGATCCAATCACAAAAGCTCTCCACATGGTTCATAAACTCACTTGCCTTGTCATCCAGGCTCCAACCTCATGGGCCTTCTTTCAATCCTCAAATGAACAAAACTCCTTCCATACTATTCTTTCTTGCCTGGCTAGCACTAACTCTTCAGGTTTCATCCTAAAATGTTACTTGTTAGGTCTGTCTTGACACTTGCCCTTCACAACATTTTCATTTGGATATTAATGTCTGTCATTTATACTGTCTAATAACCTAAAGAGGATAGCTTGGCACACAGTAGGTACTTAAATTATTTGTTAAATTGTTGAAATATTTGTTCAATCTGTTCAGGGCAGAGAGACCTACTATATTACTGGCCTTATTTAGATGAAACTTTTTAGAAATCGTTTTCTGGTGGAAGCAGACATGGGGAAACAGGAAAAGCTACCAGCAGTGTAAGGAAGACAAACCCAGCAGAGGTCTGTGACAGGACATCTGTATGGAAAGCAGTTTCAATCTGATGCTCTAGACTAGATACTGTACTACAGGATGAGTTCTGTTTATTTCAGCATTCATCTTACCCACCAAAGGTAGTACCATAATTATTCCTCCTCTCCTTTTCCTGAAAATTTTAAATTAAACATAAGGTTGATCTGGAACCCTTGTCATTCAAATAATGTCTTGGTTTGAAGCCCATCTTTAAAATCTGAGTAATTTTCTTCAATTCTAATAAAACCTTTCATTTTAAAGTAAAATCACATCAGGTAGGATACAAACTTTACATAGTTGAGCAGATCTACATGACTGAAGTAAACTTCTTCACTTCAAGTAATTATGAACTGTAAAGGACAAGATTATTTTCCAAATCAGAGATCTTTACAACAGAGGTGTTACTAGTTCTAAGTCTAGAGGCTTTCCCTTAGAATTTCTCAGAAAATAGAAGTTTGTATTTGGTAAATGGGGTTAACAAACAGAAAATGGGGAACAGCTGTCACATTATCATAACACTTGAAGACTTCTAAAAAAGAGTGGTTCTAGGATGGGCTTACACACCTGACCAAGCCCCTCTAACTTACAAAGTTACCTGTAATTTTGGCCATCAAAGCCCTGGACCATCATGTTTCCTCTCTCTCACTTTGCCACCAAAGGTGAGATTTTAACCAATCAACTGGTTCTTTGGAAGTGAGTGGAGCCCCTTCAGTCTATGAAGTCAAGTAACCGAAGTGGGCAAGACAATGGCTGGGTCATAACTTCTGCTTGTTGGTTTGAGCGTGGGCCCATCAGCACCTTTCACTTCTTCTCTGAAACTATGGATCTGAGACACACGATCCACGTGTTCATCTGACTTGCCCTGTACCTCCTGCCCTGAGAGTATTCTATTGGCTCACGGAGCCTCTTCTGGGCAGCGGCAGTTTGTTGTCTGGTTGCTTCTCAGGTGCTGGAGTCAGGACCTGGCACAGCAACAAGCAGTTCTGTGGGCAGGTCCCACTTGTGTCAGACTACATGTTTAATATTAAAAGCCTGATTTTATAACACCAGGCTGACATGGCTTGAGGTGCCTTTAGAAATATTTGATGCTATCCTTCTAGGAGCTAGTTGTTCTCTAGGAGCTTGAGGGTAACTGGAGCCAAATGATAGGCACTTCCAAAACAAAACCTTTTGGACCTAATCGTTGGAGGTGGTATGCCGACTTTGGGTTGTCTTCATGCTCAGATTCTGGGTCTACTTTCTACGTAAAGCTCACACGTCACTGTGGGTCAAGCACAAATGCTTCTCATTCTGAGCTTAGATACACTGTTCTGACACTTTTTTCTAAGAAGGCAGAAAGAGAAGACATTTATCACTTCTCATAGTTAGAAACTAGTTCCCCTCCATCCCACTGACCTCCACTACTTCCATGATTTGATTTTTGTTAAAACTTGACATAGGGCCTGCAGCCGAGAACCAGAATTTAGGATCCTGAATATATCATGAAAGCCGTTGGACTATATTTGTTCAGCATTTCCAGGACAAGGGAACTGAATGGCTTTCTCTCCAAGTGTTACCAAATACTCAAGGCAAGACCTATGGTTCAGTTATGTAATGTCCCTGAGGAGGGTGCATTTTTGTATGGCACAGCAGTTTGTATGCATGAGAGCTCCTGACATAACAGCATTTTTAAAACAAGCCGTTTAATTAAAACATTTCACTGTAAAGAAATACCTTATTTATAAATCTGGATTTTCTGGTATAACATATTACTCACCTGGAAATGAAACATGTAAATTGGTGTAAATTGGCCACTCAGATCATAAGATACAAACAGCGAGGGGGGGGGGGCATCAAGACTCTTTACACTGTTCTGTAATTTTAGCTTCATACTCCATGAAAATATGGGATCTAGAATACTGAAGAAGGCCACCGTAGGTAATAAAAGTAGGAATCCGGTGTCTCTGCCCAGCTGATCATCCTTTCTATAAGATTCTCACAGAAGTGAAGACAGGCTGGTAACAAAGGAAAACAAAGTACCATCTTATAGTCGGGGTTTGCGCCCCGGCCACCGCAGCAGACCACTGGGTAGCTGGGTGGAGCATCTGGCCTAGAACCTTACAGAGTCTCACCTCTTACCAATCCCCAGCTACAGCTGACTCCCAAGAGGAGTGAGCTAGACAGCACCATTATGTTGGCCGCCCCAGGACCACTTACTACTCCAGCCTCTGAGTGTACTCTATAGGATACTCCGAACTCACAGGAATAACCTAGTTCCACCAGAGCAGGCCATAAATGGTACACTCCATTTTAACACAGACAAACACGAACAAGTAAGAAAGGGAGATGACTGCGAGAGGGAGAGGCAGGTGCCCTCTTATTAGGAATGAATGGAGCTGATGTTTAACTCTATGGGCTGTTCTGTAATACAGAAGGATTAGCCTCGTTCTGAAGAGCTCACAGGAGTGAGCTTCTGGCTCATGATGGAACTGTGTGTACAGAGCTGTCCAAAGACGGACCAGCCTGTCTCTAGAGGTAGAGAGTTCCCTGTTGTCCCGGAACTTCCAAGATGGCCTGAGGCTCAGCTTTACAGGCAGGGCCTTAGAACAGGGGCTGGCACACTAGCTGGGGGCCCAATTCTATTAAATGCTTCTCAAACAAACTTGTCTAATTACAGAACCATCTGGAGAGCTTTTTAAAAAATCATGATTTACCAAGCTGACTTCAGACCTAATGAATCAGACTCTCCACAGGATGAGGTCCAAATGGTACTGAGTTCTCTTCCAGTCCCATGATCCTATGATTTTAGAATAGTTGGATAGTTTTTAAACATTTTACTATTATTCATCTATTATTAATACACATCAGAAAAACAAACTGTTTATATCCTCAACTAGTTCTCATAAAAGTACCTAGTCCTTTTAAAAGAGAATACACATATATCCCACATGCCCATAAATAATTTTTATGACATAAAATTAGAAACATTAGAACATCCAAATACCGCATTAAAACATTAAGATAAATGATTACCATGCAACAATATTACTTCCATTTTAAAACACCAGTTAAGGTACAAATGGGCTTTATTATTATTATTGTCTCAGAAGGAAAGAAATACAAAAAAATAGGTTTCTGTAATTTTAAATGCATTTCTGTAATTTTATTATTTATATTATTTTTTGTGACAGTCTTACTCTGTCGCCCAGGCTTGAGTGCAATGGCGCGATATTGGCTCACTGAAACCCCCGCCTCCTGGATTCAAACAATTCACCTGCCTCATCCTCCTAAGTAGCTGGGATTACAGGTGCCCAGCACCACACCCAGCTAATTTTTTGTATTTTTCATAGAGATGGGGTTCTGCCGTGTTGGCCAGGCTGGTCTTGAACTCCTGAACTCAGGTGATCCACCTGTCTTGGCCTCCTAAAGTGCTGGGATTACAGGTGTGAGCCACTGCACCAGCCTAAATGCATTTCTGTAATTTTAAATGCATTTTGTGAATAAGGAAATGTGGATGCACATAAAACTAGATATAAAAGGCTACAGTTTGATAAACACCAGCTAGTCCGGTACCTCAGGAAAAAGGAACAATCAGGTTTTAAATACTCAATGGTCATTTATTATATAACTTAAACTTATTCAGTATATTAAATACCTGTTTTAAATAATTACAAATTTTTAAAATTAAAGAATATGTCACTGATCTTCATGAGACTTCCAAATCGTCTCAGCAGGGGCTCCACATTTCCCCAGCAGGCGGCAGTTTTCCTGTCATGCTTTCACCTTCCTTCTCATATAAACCAGTGCTAGAGTTCATCGTGTGTCAAAACTGTAGGGGAGAAAAGTTTATTTAGCTCCTGGCATCTTAAACATAAAATTATCTTAAATATTAACTTATGTTTGATGAGGAAGCACCGGTATTGACTGAGGATCCTTTATTTGCTAGTTCAGTACCTATATGCTTCATTATGCCACACAAGAATAGCTCTTTGTACACTGTGATGTCTATTATATTGTCTCATAACTACTGGTCTTTCTACCCACCTAGAATGTGAGCTCCCATGAGTCTATGAGGACAAGGAACATACCTTACTTATCTTTGTTATCTTTAGGATCTAGCATCCTGCCTGGCAGATAAGAGGTCTTGAAGAATACTAACAGATTATTCACTGTGAATATAGTATTCTACCCTTAATGTAATGAAACAACAGAAAGCAGAGGACATATTAATATATAGTCGTCATCTAAGATGGGAGACACAGCACTCTGACACAGATGTAAGTACTACATAAATGCAAGCACAATTCTGATGAAGACCCTTAGAGAGCAAAATGGTCTCTTCTGCATCACTGAGCTGTCACATACCAACTGGCGTAAATCACTGAGAACTCAATATTTTCAGGCAGAAATTAATTAAAATATAATTTAAATGCATGCTGTTCCACAATTCAAGATGTCAGACTATGTTTCTTCACTAAATTCTACTGGAAAGATAATAAATATAAAAAGGAAAAACAATAATGAGAATGAGGGAAGTGGTTACAAGACACTGCTGGGGCAAAGTTATCAATGAATTTCAAGAAATGGGAAACAGGGACAGACAGCATGAAACAACTTCATCCCAGAATACACAGCTGAAACGATGACTTGGCTTTCCTGATGGAGGAGTCTGGGAGAGGTTACTAACAAACACCAGTGGATAGTGAGTCACACAGTGAAGCAATTCAGTGAAGGACTGTCTGTGGAAAATCTGTGCCTGTCAGCTCCCCACTCTCATTCTTCTGAATCTAAGACAGAAACTAACACCCTGGCATCTATTCTAAGATAAAAAGTGGAAGTCTGTTCTTGAAAGAAAATTGAACAATTCTCAGAGACAAAGAGGGAGAAATAAAGGGTGGGAGAGACGGGGAAACAGGATTTTGGTTTTTGTTTTTTTTTTTGAGATGGAGTTTCACTCTTGTTGCCCAGACTGGAGTGTAGTGGCTTGATCTCGGCTCACTGCAACCTCTGCCTCCTGGGTTCAAGCAGTTCTCCTGCCTCAGCCTCCCGAGTAGCTGGGATTACAGGCATGTGCCACCACGCCCAGCTAATTTTGTATGTTTAGTAGAGACGGGGTTTCTCCATGTTGGTCAGGCTGGTCTCGAACTCCTGACCTCAGATGATCCACCGCCTTGGCCCCCCAAAGTGCTGGGATTACAGACATGAGCCACCGTGTCCGGCCGTAAAGAGGCATTTTTATATGGGTGTCTGCTCTTTTTTTTTTTTTTTTTGAGGCGGAGTCCTCGCTCTGGTCGCCCAGCCTGGAGTGCAAGTGGCCGGATCTCAGCTCACTGCAAGCTCCGCCTCCCTGGTGGTTCCCTGCCATTCTCCTGTCCTCAGCCTCCCGAGTAGCTGGGACTACAGGCGCCCGCCACCACGCCCGGCTAGTTTTTTGTATTTTTTTCTAGTAAAGACGGGGGTTTCACTGTGTTAGCCAGGATGGTCTTGATCTCCTGACTCGTGATCCACCGTCTCGGCCTCCCAAAGTGCTGGGATTACAGGCTTGAGCCACCGCGCCCGGCCGTGTCTGCTCTTAAGTAAAGCGCCCTCATTTGAGTTTTTGGGGTGGTGTATAGGATGGGCTTTGATCTGTTCCATGACCATACACCTAGAAGGAGGCCTGCCAGTTGTACACCATGGGTTAGTAATTAACCCTCCCACCTGGGGAAGCCTGTCAGAGAAAGAAGCACATTTAAACCCTGGCAAAGGAAACCCACACCAGTTATTATATTGATCAATCTAATATTTCATTCTTAAATATATATGAACAGCCAAAGATCTCCAGGTTTCTGAGGAAGACCAGTAACAAAAGAAAAAAGGGCCAAGATGAATACATAGAACAACATAAACAAAAAGGACCTGAAAAGAACTAAAGCAATATTCAAAACAGTTCTAATTGGTATTTCAGGGGATATTAGAAAAAGTGAAACCATAAGACAAGAACAAAATGAAATTAAAAAGAAGCAAGCAGGGAAAAGAAAGATCTGTTACAAATTAAGAAGTGATTACCCCTCTAAAATAAATGAATAGAAAGATTGAAGGTAATGCCTAAGAATTTTCTCAGAGTACAAATGAAAAAATATACAAGAGAAAATGTAAGTACAAAAGATCTATAGGACTAAGAAGACAGTTCTATTTACAGTAGCATCAAAAGGATCAAAATAATTAGGAATAAACCTAGGAGGTAAAATGTGTTTACTGAAAATAAAAGATTGCTGAGATAAATGCAAGACGACATAAATAAATGGAAAGACATTCCATGTTCATGAGCTGGAAGTTTAATATTAAGATGTATATACTAATATTAAGATGTATATACTACCCAAAGCAATCTACAGACTCAGATTCAACAAAATCCCTATAAAAATCCCTATAAAACCCCAATGATGCTTTTTATAGAAACAGGAAAAGTCATCCTGAAATTCATACAGAATCACAAGTGATGCTGAAAATAATTCTGAAAAAGAAGAATGAAGTTGGCAGATTCACATTTCCTGATTTTGTAACATATTACAAAGCTTCAGTAATGAAAACAGTATGGTGCTGGCATAAAGACAAACAGCCCAATGGAATAGAGAGTCCAGAAATAAACTCTTGTGTATGTGATCAATTCATCTTTGATAAGAATGCCAAGAATACTCAGTGGGAAAATAAGTCTCCTTCATATCAAACTGGATATCCATACACAAAAGAATAAAGCTGGACTCCTATCTTACATGACATATGAAAATTAACTCAAAATCAATTAAAAACCTAAATATAAGACCTGAAATTATAAAACTCCTGAGGAAGACATAGGGAAAAATCTTCATGACGCTGACATAGCAATGACTTCTTACATATGACACAAAAAATATAATAAAAGCAAAAATAGATAGATGGGATTATATTAAACCTAAAAACCTTTGTGCATCAAATGACACAATGAACAGAGTGGAAAGGCAACCTAACAAATCAGAGAAAATATATGCAAATAATATATCTGATAAGCGATTAATATCTACAATATGTAAAGAAACTCTGCAACTTAAAAACAAAAAATCAAATAACCTGATTAAAAATGGGCAACGAACTTGAATATACATTTCTTCAAAGATGATATACAAATAGCAAACATAAGAAAAGATGCTCAATATCACTAATCATCACAGAAATGCATAACAAAACTACAATGAAATTATTACGTCAGACCCATTAGTATGACTGCTATATAAAAAAAAAAAAAAAGGCCGGGCGCGGTGGCTCAAGCCTGTAATCCCAGCACTTTGGGAGGCCGAGACGGGCGGATCACGAGGTCGAGATCGAGACCATCCTGGCTAACACGGTGAAACCCCGTCTCTACTAAAAATACAAAAAAAAACTAGCCGGGCGAGGTGGCGGCACCTGTAATCCCAGCTACTCGGGAGGCTGAGGCAGGAGAATGGCGTGAACCCGGGAGGCGGAGCTTGCAGTGAGCTGAGATCCGGCCACTGCACTCCAGCCTGGGTGACAGAGCGAGACTCCGTCTCAAAAAAAAAAAAAAAAAAAAAAAAAACCGAAAAAAAGAAGTGTTGGTGAGGATATGGAGAAATTGGAACTCTTTTGCACTGCTGATGGGATTGTAAAATAATGCAACTGCTATGAAAACAGAGGTTCCTTAAAATTCATATGATTTGGCAATCCTATTTCTGGATATATATATATCCAAAATAATGGAAAGCGGGGTCTCAAAGAGATATACACACACATGTCCACAGCTGCATTATTCACAGTAGCCAAAAGGTGAAAGCAAACCAAATGTCTCTCGATGGATGAATGCGTAAACAAAATGTGGTAATATATATATACTATGGAATTTTATTCAGTCTCTTAAAAGGGAAGGAAATCCTGTCATATGTTACAACATGAATAAATCTTGACAATATTATGCTGAGTGAAATCAGTCAGTCACAAAAAAATAAATACTATATTATCCCACTTACATAAAGTATCTAGAGTAATCAAATTCATTCATCTAGAGAGTAGAATGATGTTTGCTAGGGGCTAGGGAGAGAGGGGGAAGGGGAACTGTTAATGAGTATAAAGTTTCAGATTTGCAACATAAAAAAGTTCTGGAGATCTATTCCAAAACAATGTGAATATACTTAACATTACTGAACTTAAAAATGGTTAAGATATTAATTCTTGTTACGTGATTTTTTTTTTTCTAACCACAATTAAAAAATACATAAAAATTGTATAGGATTGAACCAAGAGATATAAAAATCCAACTAGTTAGAATCCTGGACAGAGAGAACAGAGGTAAAGGGGAAAGAGGTACATTATTTAAAACAAAACAAACAGACAAACAAAACAAAAACACAGTGAAAAAAAAAAAGTCCAAATTTGAAGAAAGGCATGAGTCATTAAACACACAAGCAAATTTACGGGATGCAATAAAAATGTGATCAGGGAAACTTATAGCTGTAAACACTAACATCGAAAAAGAAAAAAGATCTCAATTCAGCAACTCGACTTTGTAGCTTAAGGAACTGTAGCTGGTCAGGCAGGAATATGGGTAGCCAGGGTATCATATTTACAGTTGGTATATGAAATGGGGCAGTCTTGCAGCCTGGGCCCTTAATCTGCAGGGTGTGAAGGTTAACTCCAGGAGTTAATGTCAGAGTTGAAATGAATTACTGGAGATCCAGCTGGTGTCCAGCGAATTGGAGAATTGGTGTTAGCAAAACATTATATATTTGTTGTCAGGAAGAAAGAACATCAGATGACAGCACTACTCAAAGTGATCTACATATTTGACACAATCCCAATCAAAACCCCAATGACACTTTTTGCAGAAATAGAAAAACCTAAAATTCATATAAAATCTTGAAGGACCTTAATAGCCAAAACAATTTTAAAAGAAAAAAATTGGACTCACTGATTTAAAAACTTACTACAAAGCTACAGTAATTAAAACAGTATGGTACTGGAATAAAAAGAGACATATAGACTAAAGGAATAGAGAACCCAGAAATAAATCCTTGCATATATGATCAAATGATTCTGACAAGGGTGTTCAGACCATTCAATGGGGAAATGACAGTCTCTCTAACAAATTGTGCTGGGACAACTAGATAGCCACACGCCAAAGAATGAAGTTGGACTCCTACTTCATACCATATTTAAAAATTAACTAAAGATAGATTTAAAAATCTAAGTGTAAGACCTAAAGCTCTTAGAAGAAAACATATATGGAAATCTTTGTGAATTGGATTGGGTAATACAGTTGACCCTTGAATAACACAGAAGTTAGGAATGGACACTAAACCCCTGCACAGCTGAAAATCCACATATAACTTTTGACTCTCTAAAAACTTTACTAATAGCCTACTGTTGACTGGAAGCCTTAGAGATAACATAAACAGCTAACACAGTTAACATATTTTGTATATGTATTTTATACTGTATTCTTACAACAAAGGAAGCTAGAGAAAATGTTAAGAAAATCATAAGAGAAAATATACCTTACTATTCATTAAGTGGAAGTGGGTCATCAGAAAGGTCATCATCCACACTGTCTTCACATTCCATAGGCTAAGGAAGAGGAGTTGTTAGTTTGGTCTTGTTGTCTCTGGTGGCAGAAGTGGCAGAAGTGGCAGAGGTGGAAGAGGTAGAAGGGGAGGCAGGAGAGGCAGGCACACTCAGTGTAACTTCACAGAAATACCTTGTAATTTCTGTCTGATTTTTTTTGTTGTTGTTATTTCTCTAAAAACGTTTCTCTATGGTACCAATCCTTCTTCCTTCTTCTGCTGTTTGTGTTAGTCTCAGTCTCCATATCATAGAGGGATCCATGTCATAAAAAGCAAAAGCAGTCTTTAATTGGAACTCTTCTGCCAATTGTCTAATGTCACTTTGTTTTCTGGCACTGCTTCTATGTCTTCTTCCTCATTGTGTGGCACTGGTTCAGAAGCCCTCATCTCCATCAAGTCATCTGTTAATTCTTCTGGTGTGGTGTCTACTAGCTCTTTAATTTATTCAAAAAATCCGTATCTTGAAACCCTCATCTCCCCCCCCCTTTTTTTTTTTTTTTTTTTTGCCATATTCACAATCTCTTTCATGATTTCCTTGGTTAGCTTTGTCGTAAATCCTATGAAGTCATGCACAACATCTGGACAGTTTTCTCCAGCAGGAATTTATGGCTTGGGGCTTGATAACTTTCATGGTTTTTTCTATAACAATGATGGTATTTTCAATATTATCATCCTTCCAGACTTTCAGGTTCTATCAGGGTTCTCTTTCACAGCACTGACAATCTTTTCCAAAGAGTACTTTCTGTAACGAGGCTTAAAGGTCCTTATGACACCCTGATCTAGAGACTGAATTAGAGATGTTGAGTTTGGGGGCCGATAGACCCCTTTGACACCTTCAGTGTTGAGCTCATGGAGTTCTGGGTGGCCAGAGAGCATTGCCCAATATCAAAAGAACTTTAAAAGGCAGTCCCTTACAGGCAACATACTTCCTGACCCCAGGGACAAAAGCATTGATGGAACCAATGCAGAGAAAGGATTCTTGTTGCCCAGACATTCTGTTGTGCAACCAAAAGACTGGCAGCTGGTATTTATCTTTATCTTCAAGGCTTGGAGGTTAGCAGCTTTATAGATAAGAACAATACTGATCTTAAGACCAACTGCATTTGTATAAAATAACAGAGGTAGCCTATCTCTTCCTGCTTCAAATCTTGGTTTTCATTTCTCTTCCTTACTAATAAATGTCCTTTGTGGCATTTTTTTTTTTTTCTACAAACAGGGAACTTTCATCTTCATTAAAAATCTATTGGGGCAGATATCTTTTCTCCTTAGTGATTTTTTTTCTTTCATAATTGAGAGTTTACTGGTTGGGTTGAGGATCACCACATAGACATTTCAATTTGTACACAATTCTTAACATATGTACCAAAAATCTAAAAAACCATGTATTGCAAATTTCTTTTTTCAATGGTCCTTACACTGGATACATTTATCTTGAAATGGATAATCACATGTGAAGACCTCAGTCTACTGTACATATCAAGCAATTCAACTTTTTCTTGTAATATCATGGCTTTTTTCTCTGCTTCTTGGGAGCACTTCCAGCATCACTAGTGATAATCCATGACTTCATTTGGGTCCCAGGGTATTATTCAAGTTTTATGGTATTGCACTAAACACGATATGAACTGCTCATGTGGAGATGATTAGCGTTTTAAGCAGACACACTACTTGAGCTCACTGCAACAGCAACAGGCGGTGGCTACGACATTATTACAGTAGTATAGTATGTACTACAGTTAATTTTATGTTTGTTTGTATTTCTCAACTGCCTATGATGCCATGTATGGTCTGTGTTTGTGTGCATACATTTATCAATTTTAACTTTTAATAATAGACTTATGGATATTTTATACAGTAAATAATAAAACAGACTAGTATCTACATATGTTTTAAGCATTCATGACATACCTAGCTTTTTAGTCTTTTCAATATTTCTAGGTTACATGGTTCCTCTGCACGTTTTTTCAAACTGTTGCAAATATCCAAAAAATTTTCCAGTATATTTGTTGAAAAAAATCTATAGATAGGTGGACCTGTGCAGTTCAAACCTGTGTCGTTAAAGGGCCAAATGTAGTTTCTTAGCTATAGTACCAAAAACACAAGCAAGAAAAGACAAAAAAACCTGAGTATCAAAAATATAAACATTTGTACCACAAAGGACATCATCAAGAAAATGAAAAGACAACCATAAAATGGGAGAAAATTTTATAAATCACACTTGGTAAGGTACTTGTATCAAAATATATAAAGAACTCTTACAAATACACAACAAAAAGAAAACACAATTCAAAAATGGGCAAAGGATCTCAATAGATATTTCTCTAAAAAAGATATACAGACTGCCAATAAGCACACAATAAGATGGTGAATATCGGCCGGGCGCGGTGGCTCAAGCCTGTAATCCCAGCACTTTGGGAGGCCGAGACGGGCGGATCACGAGGTCAGGAGAGGGAGACCATCCTGGCTAACCCGGTGAAACCCCGTCTCTACTAAAAAATACAAAAAACTAGCCGGGCGTGGTGGCGGGCGCCTGTAGTCCCAGCCACTCGGGAGGCTGAGCCAGGAGAATGGCATAAACCAGGGAGGTGGAGCTTGCAGTGAGCCGAGATCCGACTACTGCACTCCAGCCTGGGTGACAGAACAAGACTCCGTCTCAAAAAAAAAAAAAAAAAAAGGATGGTGAATATCATCTGCCATCAAGGAAATGCAAATCAAAACCACAGTGAGATACTACTTCTCAGCCACTATGATATTTTAATCAAAAGACATAAAAGTATTGACAAGGATGTAGGGAGATTAGAACCTTCATATACCTCTGGTGGAAATGTAAAATACAGCCAGTGGTTTTGGAAAATAGTCTGACAGTTCCTCAAGTGCTCAAACACAGACGACCCAATGATTTCACTAAGTATAAACCCATTTACCATATGACGACCCAGTGATTTCACTAAGTATAAACCCAAGGAAAATGAAAACATAATATCCACTTAAAACCTGTACATAAATATTCATAGAAATATATTTTAACAGCATAATGCTAAATGAAATAAGCCAGTTACAAATTATGACATTGGACAATCCCATCCATGTGAAACCTCCAGGCAAATCTGTGGAGACAGAAGTAGATTCGTAGTACTTTCTAGATCAGTTGTTCAGGGTCAAGGAGATAGGGAAATTAGGGGGTGAGCTAAAGAGGATAGGATTTCTTTATGGGGTAGTGAATATGTTCTGAAGTTGATTGCTGTGATGGATGCACAACTCTGTGAATATACTAAAAGCCATTGAACTATACACTTTGAATTAGTGAATTGTAAAGTATGTGAATTATATATTAATAAGGCTATAGATAATTGTTTAAAATGCAAATAGAAACAATATAATATGGGATTAATAATATATAATAGTAAAATGTATTATAACAATAGCATAAGAGAAAAGAGGAAAAAACAGAATTATAAGGTTGCAAAGTTCCTACACTATATATGAAACAAAGTAATATAATTTAAGGTCGACTATAGTGTGTTAGAGACATATATTCTAAACTGTAGAAAAACTTCATTAAAAAATAAAGGAAGTATGGCTAATAAAATAATACTGGAGATAAAATTGAATTTGAGGAAGAAAACCCAAAAGGCGGCAGAAAAAAAGAAGGAAAAAAGGCATAAGGAACACAAATCAAATGGAAAAATTAGAAATGGCTTGTTTAAATCCAATCATCCATAATTACAATAAATGCAATGCTTTAAATGAAAGGTTAGCAAACTTTTACTGTAAAAAGATAATAAATATTTTCAGTTGTGGACTGTATAATCTCCAACAAAACTATTCAACTGCCATTGCAGCACAAAACAGTCACAGACAGTACATGAATGAATGAGTAAATCTATGTTCCAATGAAATTTTAGAAACACTAGATATTTGGATATAATTTTCATGTACCTCAAGTTATTACTCTTTTGATTTTTTCCAACCATTTAAAAACGTAAAAACAATTCTTTGGGGCTGTATAACAGCAGATTTGACCCACAGAGGACCCTTGTATAAATACTACAGTGACAAGCAGTCTTTAAGATTGGATTAAAAAGACCCAACTATATGCTCTCTGCAAAAAACCCACCCTAATATACTAACAAAGTTTTAAGTAAAAGGATAAAAAATACATTATGAAAACATTAAAACAGAAAAGCTTGAGGGTCTATATTAATATCAGATAATACAGTCTCCAGAATGAGAGATTACCAGCTAATTATACAGTTTGAATTTTTGTCCCTATCTATATCTCATATTGAATTGAGCTGTAATTCCCAATGCTAGAGGTGGGGGCTTGGTGGGAGGTGGTTTGGGTCCTGGTGTCAGTCCTTCATGGCTTGGTGCTGTCTTTGCAGTAGTGGGTTCTCATAAGATCTGGTTGTTTAAAAGTGTGTGGCACACCGTACCCACCCTACTCTCTCTCATCTTGCTCCTGCTTTCACCATGTGATATGCCTGCTCCCACTTCACCTTCACCACAAGTAAAAGCTCCCTGAGGCCTCCCCCATTTATGGGGTAATGAATATGTTCTATGGTTGATTGCTGTGATGGATGCACAACTCTGTGAATATACTACAAGTGATTGAACTATACATTTTGATCGGTGAATTGTATAGTATGTGAATTATATCTCCCCAGAACCCAAGTGATGTTGGTGCCATGTTTGTATAGCCTGAGAACCATGAACCAATTAAACCTCTTTTCTTTATAAATCACCCAGTCTCAGGTATTTTTTTATGGCAGTGCAAGAATGGTCTAATACAGAAAATTGGTACCAAGGAGTGGGGCACTGCTATAAAGATACCTGAAAATGTGGGCACAACTTTGAAACTGGGTAATAGCAGAGGCTGGAAGAGTTTGGAGGGCTCAAAAGGAAACAGGAAGATAAAGGAAAGTTTGGAACATCTCAGAGATTGGTTAATGGTTGTGACCAAAATGTTGATAGTGATAGGGAAAGTGAAATGAGGTCTCAGATGGAAATGAGGAACTGACTGGGACCTGGAGCAAAGTCACACATGTTATGCTGTAGCAAAGAACTTGGCTGCATTCTGTTTGTGCCCTAGGGACCTGTGGAAGTTTGACTTCAAAGCGATGATTTAGATGGTATAAGAAATTTCTAAGCAGTCAAGTATTTAATACATGGCCTGGCTGTTTCTAGCAAGATATGCTCAGATGTGGGAGCAAAGAAATGATTTATAGTTGGAACTTTTAAAAGGGAAGCAGGGTGTAAAAGTGGAAAATTTGCAGCCAGGCCATGTAGAAAATAAAAGCTTGTTTTCAAAGGAAGAATCCAAGCAGGCTGTGGAGCAACCACTTGCTAGAGATATTTGCATAACCAAAAGGGAGCCAAGAGCTAACATCTAAGACAATGAGATCGAGACCATCCTGGCTAACACGGTGAAACCCCGTCTCTACTAAAAATACAAAAACTAGCCGGGCGAGGTGGCGGGCGCCTGTAGTCCCAGCTACTCGGGAGGCTGAGGCAGGAGAATGGCGTAAACCTGGGAGGCAGAGCTTGTAGTGAGCTGAGATCCGGCCACTGCACTCCAGTCCGGGCGACAGAGCGAGACTCCGCCTCAAAAAAAAAAAAAAAAAAGAAAAGAAAAGTCCTCAAAGGCATTTCAGAGACCTTTGCAGCAGCCCCTCCCATTACAGGCCCAGAGACCTAAAAGGGAAGAATGGTTTCATGGGCCAGGCCCAGGGCCCTGCTGCCCTGCAGCCCTGCACAGCCTCAAGACACTGTTTTCCTCATTCTGACCACTCTGGCTCCAGCATGGGCTAAAGGAGCCCCAGATAGCTCAGGCTGCTACTTCAGAGGGTGCAAGCCATGAGCCTTGGTGGCTGTCATGTGGTGTTAAGCCTGTAGGCATGCAGAATGCAACAGTGAATGAGGCTTGGCAGCCACTGCCTAGATTTCAGAGAACGTATTTTAAAAGTCTGAGTATCTAGGCAGAAGCCTGCGGCAAGGGTGGAGCCTCAGAGAGAACCTCTACTAGGGAAGTATGAAGTGATAAAGTGGGATTGTACCCCCTTCCCCCCAGAGAGTCCCCACTGGGGGACTGCCTAGTAGAGCTATGAGAAGAGGGCCACTGTCCTCCAGAGCCCGGAATAGTAGACCCACTGGCAGCTTGCACGTTCAGTGTGGAAAAGCTGTAGGCACTCAAGTCTAGCCTGTGAGAGTAGCCTCAGGGGTTGAACCCTGCAAGGCCACAGGGGTGGAACTGCTCAACGCCTTGGGAGCCCACCCCTTATATCAGTGTACCTGGATGTGGGACATGGAGTTAAAGGAGATTATTTTGGAGCTTTATGATTTAATGACTGCCCTGCTGGGTTTTGGACCTGTGTGGGCCTGTAGCCCCTTTCTTTTGGCCAATTTTTTTCCTTTTGGAAGAGAAATGTTTACCCAATGCTTATATCTCCTTTGTATTTTGGAAGTAACTAGTTTTTTATTTTACAGGCTCATAGGTGGAGGGGATTTGCCTCAGATCTCATGTCCTTCTCACATTGTAAAATACAATCATGCCTTCCCAACAGTCTCCTAAAGTCTTAACTCATTCCAGCATTAACTCAAAACTCCAAAGTCCAAAGTCTCATCTGAGGCAATCTCCTTTGACTTCAACTCATTCTATTAAACAAGCATTACCTTTGACATTAACACCAGATGAAGGCATTAAGAAAATTATAGACCAATAACCTCCATGAACACAGATGCAAAAATCTTTAAGAAAATTTCAGGAAATTGAAACCAGCAATACAGAAAAAGGATCCTCCATCATAGCCAAGTAGACTTTATCTCAGAAATACAAGGTTGATTAAACACTGTAATGTCAATCAGGATAATTTATACATTAACTACAAGAGAAAAGCCACATGATCATCTCAACAGATACAGAAAAAGCATTTTAAATACTCAAGCATCAATTTATGATGAAAACTCCCAGTAAACTAGGAATAAAAGGAAACCTTTTCAGCCTGATAAAGGACAACTATGAAGACCCAAAGTTAACATCATACATCATGGTCTAAAACTAAATGCCTTCTCACTAAGATGAAAAACAGGCAAGGAAGGGTATCTGTTCTCAACCCAGAGGTCCTTGCCAGTCCAGCACAATAAGAAAAATAAATAAAGCACCTTACTATGAAGACTGGAAAGGAAAAAGTAAAACTATTTTATTTGCTGAAGATATGATCCATTGTGAAGAAAATCCTGTGAACTCTACAACTATAAGAGGATCCATTATGAAAAAATTCCTAAGATCTCTACTAGAACTAATAAGTGAGTATAGCAAAGCCACATGACATAAGGCCAATATACAAGAATTAATTGTATTTCTATGTATTCGCAACAAACTAGAAATTTAAAAATACCATTTATATTAGCATTCAGTTATGAATTCTTAGTAAAATATGTACACTGCAAACTAAAACTCTGCTAGGAGTAATTAAAGACCAAAATAAATCAAGAAACATAACATATTCATGAATTGGAAGCTTAATATAATCAACACATTAATCTTCACCAAACTGATTTAACAAGAGTTGCAATCAAAATCTCAGTAGGCCTTTTTGTTTTCCAAAGAAATTCAAAACCCAAAACTTAAAAAAGGGCAAAAATCTTGAATAGGCACTTTGCAAAAAACAAAAAACAAACAAACAAAAAAACTTACACAGATGGCCAATAAGCACAATGATATGGTTTGGATCTATGTCCTCACCAAATCTCATCCCCAGTGGTGGAGGTGGGAGGGTATAATTCCCTGGTAGGAGGTAACTGGACCACGGGGGCAGAGTCCTCATGAATGGGTTAGCACTATCCCCTCAGTGCTGTTCTTGTGATAGTGGGTGAGTTAGTGTGAGACCTGGTTGTTTAAAAGTGTATGGCACCTCCCGCTTCTCTCTCTTGGTCCTGTTCCTCCCACGTAATACACCTGCTCCTACTTTGCCATTCACCATGAATAAAAGCTCCTTGAGGCTTCCCCACAAGCAGATGCTGCCATGCTTCTTGCACAGTCTGCGGAACCACATGAGCCAATTAAATCTCTTTTCTTTATAAATCACCCAGTCTCAGGTATTTCTTAACGGCAGTGTAAGAACGAACTAATATTATAATTAGTCTGTAGGGAAATGTAAATAGAAACTACAACAATATATCACTATGCATCCATTAAATTAAGAGAGAGATGATATCAAGTGTTAGTGAGGAAGTACAGCAATTGGAACTCTCATATGTTGTCTGTTAGAATGTTACAACCACTTTGGAAAACAGCTTCTCAGTCTCTTAGGTTAAATACAAGCTTTCCATATGACCCAACACCCCCATACTACTAGGTATTTACAGAAGAGAAATGAAAACATATGGTCCAGACTAAGACTAGTAACAGCCCCAAACTGGAAATAACCCAAATGGTCATCAAATAGAAAGGACAGGCACAAAATAGTGTATCTATTCAATGGAATAGCATTCAAGAATAAAAAGGAATAATCTACTGATATATTTAACAACATGGTAAGTCTTTGGTTTCAATTTTGTGAAATTCAAACAAAAGAGTATATACTTATTCAATGTATGGCACTGGAGGAAAGGCATAACTGTTACAACATGAAGTAGGTTAGTGATTGCAAGAGTTGGGTGTGGAAAGGAAGGTTCTGCCACAAAGCTGCATGGGCTGAGGAAAATGTTCTACATCTTGATAGTGATGGTAGTTACATGACTGTATATATTATTAAAAAGTCACTAAACTGGGCTGGGCACAGTGGCTCATGCCTGTAATCCTAGCACTTTGGGAAACTGAGGCAGGTGGATCACTTGAGGTCAGGAGTTCGAGACCAGCCTGGCCAACATGGCAAAACTCCCCCTCTACTAAAAGTACAAAAGTTATCCAGGCATGTTCGCACACGCTTGTAATTCCAGCTGCTTTGAGAAGCTGAGACACAAGAATCGCCTGACCCTGGGAGGTGGAGGTTGCAGTGAGCTGAGATCACACTACTACATTCCAGTCTGGATGACAAAGCAAGACTCTGTCTTTAAAAGAAAAAAAAAAAAGTCACTAAACTGTATGCTTAAAATTGGTGAATCTTATACCTCATTAAAGATTAATAAAAACAAACAAAAAATCAAAGTATAACATAAGATCATAAACATTCTGGTATAATCAGTAAGTATAAGGGTAACAACTCAAAAGTTAGAAAAATTTATACTCAGATTAAAAGGAAAGACCACGTGCAGTGCCTCATGCCTGTAATCCCAGCACTTTGCAGCACAGGGCTGAGGTGGGCAGATTGCTCCAGGCCAGGAGTTGGAGACCAGCCTGGACAACATAGCGAGACCCCATCCCTACAGAAGAAAAAAAATTAGCTGGGCATGGTGGCACAGGCCTGTAGTCCCAGATACGTGGGAGGCTGGGGTGGCAGGGTTGCTTGAGCCCAGGAGTTTGAGGCTGGAGTGAGTTATGACTGCCACTGCATTCCAGCTTGGGCAACAGAGTGAGAGTCTGTCTCTAAAAAACAAAATAAAAATATTGGAAGGAAAAAAACCACAATGTAAATATAAAAAATATATACCTAAAACCTATGAATGTTGAAAATAAAAGGCTGAATGAAGACATGCAAAGCAAATTCAACAAAGATTATAACATTAGAAGCTTCATTAAAGAAAAAAGCCATGTGAACAACTCAAATTCTAAGAGGGAGCAATATTACAGATGACATTCATTGCCCATCATGAAATTAAACTACAAATTGATACCAAAATTAGGAGAAAACCCATTACTATAGGAAATTAAAATGAAAACAACAACTTCTCTTTCAACCAAATAAAAAACCCAAACTATATTATAAAAATTATAATAAAAGTCCAGTATTTATCAGAATCAGAACCTGGGAGAAAAATGCATAGCACCAAAAATACCCTGGCCAGACACTCATGCCTATTACCCCAACACTTTGGGAGGCCAAGGCGGGAGGATGGCTTGAGCCAGGGAGTTCGAGAACAGCCCTGGGCAATGCAGTGAGACCTCCTCTCTACTAAAAACGACAATAATAAATTAGCTGGGAGCAATGGTGCATGCCTGTAGTCCCAGCTACTCAGGAGGCTGAGGCTGGAAAATTGCTTGAGCCCAGGAGATTGAGGGTACAATGAGCCCGACTGTGCACTACATGCAAGCCTGGGAGGCAGTGTGAGACCCTGTCTCAAAAAAGAAAAGAAAAGCTTTGCATTGACATCTGTTTCCAGAACAACATAGCGGCAGCTTATTTGTGAATTGTCCCTCTTTCTTATTGTTAATAATATATAACAACGAGAAGAAAACAAAACAGAACAAAATCCACAAACAACATTTCAGCAAAAATAAGAAACACAGAAAACCTACAAACTCAAAATTGTGGTTAAGTACTGCCGAAAATAGAGTCGTACAGCAGAACTGCATGGGAAGTTGCAAAGGTACTGTGGAAGAGAAACACATTATGTGAAAGGTGGTCTGACAGGTGCTCAGAAGGTGCTAGACCCTCCAGAAGAGCAAGAGCCTGCTCCTGAGAGGGAGTGCCTGTGAGTGTGATGTAGCTTGAACAAGGCGGGATTGATTACTGGGGAGGCAGAGAGAGAAAGCTAATCAAGGCTCAGGCTACGGGTCCAGAGGGGAAGATCTCACAAAATACCAGCTACAGTGCCATCACCTGGGATGGCAAGAGGAGGGATTTGTGAAACAGAGACCTGCAGGAAGAAGCCTTCTTCAATCAGGCTAGGACCTGAGAGCCAGAGCTGCGGACACATGGAAGAGTTACCTCTAGGCCTTTCCTATAGCAGCAGTAGAGAAAGCACTGAACTACAAAGTTGAAACAACCATGACCCATTATATATTACCATACCCTTCCCTAGGATCCTCCTGTGCTCCAAGTCTAGGAAACTCCTTCATCCAAAAATTCATTCAAAATGCTATGAGAAATAAAAAATAGGCTAACATTCAAACAGTTAATGAAAACTTACCCCAAAATCCCACAAAGTAGATGAAAATTACAACTTAAGATTCCAAGATGAGCTAAAAGTTTTAAATATTGATAATATATTACCTTTCTTGGTGTTTCCCTTTATTATGCTATTGAATATGTTCAAGCTTCTATTACATTTGTCAACTTTCAACATCACTTGACTGCTAGTTATTACAAATAGAGTAGTAAGCAAGTTAATTCTTCTGTCTACTTTTTCTCCCCTATTTTTTGTTGTTGTATTATTCCTGCATTATTAGATTGTCTAACATTTATTTATATACCATTGTTATCCTTATGTCTATCTTTGTTTTAGTCTCTGCTCACCACCAAAATAAGTAACCTTATGGAAGCTCTAAAAGCATAATGAATAAAATAGATCTTATATATATATACACACATATACATTTATACATGTGTATGTGTGTATGTAATAATATATACTTATATATGTATGTATATATCTATACTTTGGTAAAGAGAATGTATCTTCTCTTTAAGAACTCATGAAACATTCATAAAAACTGATATTAGGCCACAAAGAAAACAACAATAGATTGTAAAAGGAAGAAATAATATAGACAATATTATTTTATCTCAATACAATAACACTAGAAATAACAAAATCAGAAAACATAAAGGCTCTTTCACATAGGAAACAATCAGTCTTCATAACACAACTCTTAGGTCAAAGGGTAGAATCAACTACAACTGAGCTAACACAATGTAGAAAAACAGGAGAAAAATAAGAGAAAGCATGAATGTACAAAATAAGAAACGAAATAGGCCAGATGTGGTGGCCCATGCCTGTAATCCCAGCACTTTGGGAGGCCAAGGTGGGCAGATCACTTGAGGCCAGGAGCCCAAGACCAGCTTGACCAACATGGCAAAACCTCATCTCTACTAAAAATACAAAAATTAGCCAGGCATGATGGCATACACTTATAATCTCAGCTAGTCGGAAGGCTGAGGCACAAGAATCACTTGAACCTGGGAGGCAGAGTTTGAGCGGAGACTGCACCACTGCACTCCAGCCTGTGTGTCAGAGTGAAACTGTCTCAAAAAATAAAATAAAATAAACAAGAAACAAAGACTTTTTTTTTTTAAAGAGAATACTTTTTACAACACTATAGAATATATCCAATATAAATCTTTTTCTTGGAAAACATAATTTGCCAAAACTGACTCCAGAAGCTATATAAAGACTGAACAGATAAATTTCCACAGAAGTAGAGAAAGCTGTCTACTCCCCTAACAAGCCCCAGGTTCCACTGCTATGTAAACTGTTCCAGAGCACAAAAAAGGAATACAAAGCTCCTAATTATTTTCATGAAGTGGTGGTAACTTCGGTAACAAAAGAAAAATAAATATTAAAACCTGAAAAAATTGCACAAAAGAGCACTACAGTTTTCATCTATGAATATTGATGCAAAAATATTTAGACATTAGAGAAAAGACTACCAGCACATATAAGAATGACTATTCTTTTTTAAAATTTTTATTTCAATAGTTTTTGGGGTACAAGTGGTTTTCAGTTACTTGGATGAATTCTATAGTGGTGAATTCTCAGATTTTAGTGTACCCATCACCTGAGCAGTGTACATTGTATCCAATATGTAGTCTTTTATCCCTCACTCCCTTTTCCCTCCCTGCCCCTCAAGCCCCCAAAGTCCATTATATCACTGTACGTCTTTGTGTCCTCATAGTTTAGTCCTCACTTGTAAGTGAGAACATGGTATTTGATTTTCCATTCTGAAGTGACTTCACTTAGAATAATGGCCACCCAGTTGCTATAAAATACACTATTTTGTTCCTTATTATTATTTTCATTCCTTTTAGTCCAGGGGATATATATACCATGTTTTCTTTATCTACTCATTGGTTAAGGCATTTAAGTTGGTTCTTTGCAATTGTGAAATGTGTTGCTATAAACGTGTGTGCATGTGTTTTTCTCATATAATGACTTCTTTTCCAGTGGGGAGATACCCAGTAGTGGGATTTCTGTATTGAATGGTAGATCTAATTTTAGTTCTTTAAGGAGTCTCCATACTGTTTTCCATAGAGGTTGCGCTAATATACAGTCCCACCAGCACTGTAAAAGTGTTCCCTTTTCACCACATCCATGCCAACATCTATTCATTTCTGACATTTTCTTTATGGCCATTCTAGCAGGAGTAAGGTGGTATCTCATTGTGGTTTTAACTTGTATTTTCCTGCTGAATAGTAATGATGAGCATTTTTTCATGTTTCTTGGCCACTTGTACATCTTCTTTTGACACATTTCTATTTATGTCCTTTGCCCACTTTTGATGGGATTATTTTTTTCTTGTTAATTTGAGTTTTTTGTAGATTCTGGATACTAGTCCTTTGTCAGATGCATAGTCACAAATATTTTCTCCCATTCTGTGGGTTGTAGATTTAGTCTGATGATTATTTCTTTTGCCATGCAGAAGTTTTATAATTAGGTCCCATTTATTTATTTTGGTTGCATTTGCTTTTGGAGTCTTGGTCATGAATTCTTTGCCTATCAATGTCCAGAAGAGTTTTTCCAGTGTTATTGTCTAGAAGTGATTATGGTTACATATAAACCATAAACATCTTGATCCATCTTGAGCTAATTTTTGTATAAGGTGAGAAATGGGGATGCGGTTTCATTCTTCTATATGTGGCCTGCAAATTTTCCCAGCACCATTTATTGAATAGGGTGACTTTGCCCCAGTTTATGTTTTTTTATGCTTTGTCAAAGAACCAGTTGGCTGTATGTACTTGGCTTCATTTCTGTGGTCTCTCTTCTGTTCCATTGGTCTACATGCCTATTTTTATACCAGCATCATGCTGTTTTAGTAACTATAGCCTTGTCGTATAATTTGAAGTTTGGTGATGTGATGCTTCCAGATTTGTTCTTTTTGTTTAGGATTGCTTTAGCTATTCAGGCTCTTTTTTTGGTTCCATAGGAATTTTAGGATTGTTTTTCCTAGTTCTGTGAAAAATGATATGGTATTTGGATGTGAATTGCATTGAATCTGTAGATTGCATTGGGCAGTATAGTCATTTTCACAATACTGATTATTTCCACGGGATGTGTTTTCATTTGTGTCATCTATGATGATTTCTTTCAGCAGTTTTCCTTGTAGGAATCTTTTACCTCCTTGGTTAGGTATATGCCCAGGTATTTTCTTTTCTTTGCAGCTGTTATAAAAGGGATTGACTTCTTGATTTGCTTCTTAGCTTGGTCATCCTTCGTGTATAGCAGTGCCACTGATTTGTGTGCAGTGACTTTGTAGTCTGAGACTTTACTGAATTAGTTTATCAGAACTAGGAATTTTTGGATATGTCTTTAGGGTTTTCTAGGTAGATGGTCATATCACTGGTGAACAGCATTAGTTTGACTTCCTCTTTTCCACTTTGTATGTCCTTTATTTCTTTTGCTTGCCTAATTGCTCTGGCTAGGACTTCCAGTACTATGCTAATAGTTTGTGCATGTAAAGGTGTTCACAGTGGTCTTGAATGATCTTTTGTATTTCTGCAGTATTGGTTGTGAGTCTCTGGTTTCATTTCAAATTGAGCTTATTTGGATTTTCTCTGTTTTTGGTTAATCTCATTAATGGTCTATCAATTTTGTTTATCTTTTCAAAGAACCAGCTTTTTGTTTCATTTTTCTTTTTTGTTAGTTTCAATTTCATTTAGTTCTTCTCTGATCTTTGTTATTTCTTTTCTTTCAATGACTTTGGGTTTAGTTGGTTCCTGTTTCTCTAGTTCCTTGAGGTGTGGCATTAGGTTGTCTATTTGTGTTCTTTCAGGCTTTCTGATGTAGGCATTTGATGCTATGACTTTTCCTCTTAGCACTGCTTTTGCTGTATTCCAGAGGTTTTGATAACCTCTGTCACTATTACCATTCATTTCAAAGAATCTTTTGATTTCCATCTTGATTTTATTGTTAATCCCCAATTCATTCAGGAGCAGATTATTTAATTTCCATGTATTTGTATAGTGTTGACAGTTCCTTGGGAGCTGATTTCTAATTTTATTCCACTGTTGTCTGAGAAGATACTTGATATGATCTCGACTTTCTTAAATTTATTGAGACTTGTTTTGTGGCCTATGTTGGAGAATGTTCCATATGCTAAGAAGAATGTATATTCTGCAGTTGTTAGGCAGAATGTTCTGTAAATTTCTGTTAAGTCCATTTGTTTTAGGGTATAGCTTAAGTCCACTGTTTGTTGGCTTTCTGTCTCGATCTGTTTAGTTGTCCGTGGAGTACTTTTAAGTCCACCACTATTATTGTGTTGCTATTTTATTTCTTGGGTCTAGTAGTAACTGTTTTATAAATATGAGAGCTCCAGTGTTAGGTGCATATAAATTTTTTATATGTATAAAAAATTATAGTATCTTCTTGTTGGATTGATCCTTTTTATAGTATCTTCTTGTTGGATTGATCCTTTTATCATTATATAATGACTTTGTCTTTTTTCACTGCTGATGCCTTAAAGTGTTTTGTCTGATATAAGAATAGCTACTCCTGCTTGCTTTGGTTTTCATTTGTGTAGCATATCTTTTCCATCCCTTTATCTTGAGTTTACATGAATTCTTATGTGTTAGGTAAGTCTCCTGAAGAAAGCAGATATTTCAATTGTGATTTTAAATTCATTCTGCCATTCTG
>NW_016819762.1:1062082-1068664 GCF_001698545.2 Rhinopithecus bieti | reverse complement strand
TTTTTTTGAGACGGAGTCTCGCTCTGTCGCCCAGGCTGGAGTGCAGTGGCCGGATCTCAGCTCACTGCAAGCTCCGCCTCCCGGGTTCCCGCCATTCTCCTGCCTCAGCCTCCAAGTAGCTGGGACTACAGGCGCCCGCCACCTCGCCCGGCTAGTTTTTTTTTGTATTTTTTAGTAGAGACGGGGTTTCACCGTGTTAGCCAGGATGGTCTCCATCTCCTGACCTCGTGATCCGCCCGTCTCGGCCTCCCAAAGTGCTGGGATTACAGGCTTGAGCCACCGCGCCCGGCCCATTCTATATCTTTTAATTGGAGCATTTAGGCCATTTACATTCAACATTAATATTGAGATGTGGGGTACCGTTCTACTCATCAGTATCAGTTGTTGCCTAGATAAACTGTTGTTGTGTTATAGTTTTACAGGCCCTATGAGTTTTTTTTGTTTTTGTTTTTGCTTTCAAGAAGTTCTATTTTAGTGCATGTTGAACTTTTGTTTTGGGATTTATAACTTCTTTTAGCATTTCCTATAGTGCTGGTGCAGTAGTAGCAAATTCCCTGAGCATGTGTTTGTCTGAAAATGACTTCATTTCTCTTTCATTTATGAAAGGTTTTAGTTTTGCTGGATTTATTCATTTTGCTGGATACAAAATTCTTGACTAACAGTTATTCTGTTTTAGGAGGCTAAAGATAGGACCCCAATTCCCTTCTAGCTTATAAGGTTTCTGCTGAGAAGTGTGCTGTTAGTTGAATAGGTTTTCTCTTATAGATTATTTGATGCTTTTGTCTCACAGCTCTTAGAATTCTTTCCTTCATGTTGATTTTAGATACCTGACAACTGTGTGCTTCAGTGATGATCTTTTCGTAATGAAATTTCCGAGGAGTTCTTTGAGCTTCTTGTATTTGGATATCTAAATCTCTAGCAAGGCCAGGGATGTTTTCCTCAATTATTCCCTCAAATAAGTTTTCCAAATGTCTAGCCTTCTCTTCTTCCTCAGGAACACCAATTATTCTTAGGTTTGGCTGTTTTACATAATCCCGTATTTCTTAAAGACTTTCTTCATTTCTTTTGATTCCTTTATATCTTTGTCTGATTGGTTTAATCAAAAGCCTGATGTTTGAGCTCTAAAATTCTTCTGTCTACATGTTGTAGTCTATTGTTGAACCTTTCCATGGCATTTTATAGTTCCCTAAGTGTGTCTTTCATTTCCAGAAGTTCGGATTGATTTTTCTTTACATCTCTCTAGAAAATTTTTCATTCATATCCTGAATTTTAAAAAATTTATGTTGGTTTTCTTCTTTCTGTGGTATCTCCTTGAGTAGCTTAATAATCTCCTAAATTCTTTATCTGGTGTTTCAAAGATTACACCTTGGTTTGGATCCACTGCTGGAGAGACCGTATGATCTTTTTGGGGGTGTTACAGAACCCTGTTTTGTCATATTACCAGAATTACTTTTCTGATTCCTTCTCATTTGGGTATACTATTTCCTCTAATTGTTCTTGAATTTATTTTTTATTTGACTGTGTTTTTAATTTCTTCTTTCCCCCCTCAAGAATGTGAGTTTAATGTTTATTATAGCTTAATTTGGTTATCTGTACTTTTGGGAGTGAAGACTCTATGAATTCCTCGGTTGTGGACAGTCTTTGTATGATGGTTTCCTCATATGGTTGTAGTAGTCATCATATACTCAGTGTGTGGGCAAGTTTGCTATCTCCTATGGAATTGCAATGGCAGAGGTCTCTTGAAGCTTATCTCATTCCCCTGTGGTATGCACTTTTTAATTTAATTTTTCTCCAGTATTTCATTTACTGAGTTGATGGTTCAGGCTTCATGATAGGAGTGGTATCCCTGGGTAGGAACCTGTTGTAGGTAAAGCAGGTGGTAAATGTAATATCCAATGGTGGACAGAGGTCCTAGCCTTGATGAAGGTGGCTGAGGGAGCTCTCAGTTAGATGCAGTGAGGTCTTAACAAGGGGAAGAGTGAGAGCCACCTCAGCTTCCCCGCCAGGCCAAGCAGGAAAGCTATCCAACTCCCAGACTCACTCTTGTCCCAGTGGTCCAGCTATTCAGATATTTTTATCTGTAGGCATGTTGTGTTCTAAGGAGAGAGAAACTGTGACTTTGCCTCTTGTGCAAGCCTGAACCTGTGGGGGTACCTCTCCTGCGGCAATGCAGTCACCCTGAAGTGTTCCAGGAAGGCTGTCTACAGGTTCAGCCACACTGAGCTCCTGTGGGAGAAGCCCCAGCTGTGTCTGCAGTGGTGGACAAGGTGGGAAAAAAGACCACTTCTCCAAGACCCTCCAAGAGCACCAAGTCTGCCTGACTGTTGGGGCAGAGCTGCAGACTTTTCCTGCTGAGCCTAGCACTGCAATTATGCCTCTGCTGAAAGAAACTCCCACCAGCAGAAAGATCTGGGACTCAAGGCCTGTCGTCTGAATTCTTTTGTCCTACAGGGTGTTCCCTTGATGTGGTGCTCTTCCCCTTACCCTGGGAGTAGGAGTCTTTGAGAACCAGACTACAGTGATTGCTATTGCTTTTCTGTGTCCAGCCAACCTGTGGTGCCAAGTGGAGTTTATTCTAGGAATACAAGGATGCTTCAATATTAGAAAAAAGGATTCGATATTAGGAAATGTATTAATATAGTTTAAAATATATAAAGTTATAGATTATAATTGATAACACAAACTACAAATATGTTATAGTTTATAATCTATAAGTTGAAAAATTATGGGTCACCTCTATTTCTGTTGAATAAGTTGATAAAATGCAACCAATTCAATCCATCTTTGATAAAAATATTAAAATAGGAATCAATGGTTATTTCCTCAAGATGATAAAAATATTCTTCTTCAGTCCAACACTATTATCTTAATGGGGAAACATAGAAGGTTGGTCAACCACAGTAAAGAAAAAGGCCTACTACTACCACTTTATTATTTAACACTGTATTAGATGTGTAAGTCAAAGCAAGTAAACAGACCAAAAAAAAAAAAAAAAAAAAAAAAAAAAAAAAAAAAAAAAAAAAGTGTGATGTACAATGATTAGAAAGGAAAAGGGAAAACCATCTTTATTTGGAGATAAGATATAGGTATTCCTGGAAAAACCCAAGAGAATAAGCTGAAACACTACTACAACCAATATAAAAATTCAGTACGATCATGGGAAATAAAATCCATGTATAGAAAGTAGTCTTTTATGTACAAGCAACCACCAGTAAGAAGATATTCTTCAAGAGAAAAATTCCATTTATAATTGTAGCAAAGAAAAGCTTAAACTATACATATATATAAGCTATATGATTAAAATGTTATGATTCTTGAGGAAAACTGAACTTGAACATATAGAAAGACAACGTATTCTGAGACAGAATAGTTTTCATTTCTCTCAGATGTCAATTTTCTCAAGTCAACTAATTAATGTAATCCTTTTTCTGACCATCCCACATAACACCCAAAGAAAAACACAGAAAATTTTCTGAAACTAAGTAAGTTGATTCTAAGGCTTGTATGGAAAAAAACAAAAACAAGAATACACAGAAAAACAACAAAAAAGAACAATAAGCAAAGGCTAGCCTTACGTGACATTAAAACATAATATAAGTCCTTAATAATTCACGTGGTGTGTAACTGGCACAGGTATAGACAGAGACCAATGTAACAGAAAAGGGTCAAACAAGACATCATAATATTGGAATTTAGTATATGATAAAGATGGCAATACACATGTGTGGAATAGAAATAAATTTCTTCCAGCGTCAGGCAACAATCCTCCAGAAAAAATGGGCAAATGACAAGAACAGCTGAAGAAATACTAATGGCCTTTAAATATATGACAAGATTCTTCACTCCACCCATGTTATGGGTTGAATTCATGTTTCAAAAATATATGAATTTTGGTCCCTATAAAATTCACATGAATTTTAACTTCTGGTACCTCAAAATGTGTCCTTATTTGGAGGCAGGATCTTTACAGAGGTAATCAAGTTAAAATGAGGTCATAAGGGTAGACCCTAATCCAAAATGACAGGTGTCCTAACTAAACAATGACAGAGAATGTGAAGACAACGTGAAGAGATATAAGGAAAAGAAAGCCATTCACAAACCAAGGAAAGAGGCCTGTGTTAAATTCTTTCCTCACAGACCTCAGAAGGTATCAACCCTGTAGACACCTTCATCTTGGACTTCCAGAACTATGAGACAATAAATGCCTGGTTTAAGCCAGCCAGTCTGTGGAACTGTGCTATAGCATCCCTAGCAAACTAATATAATGCATAATAAGAGAAATGTAAGTTATAAAAGTTATACAATATCTGAAGCCATCCTTATAAAGAATTCTGGACAGAAATATGGTTAACTATTAGGCAGCACTCTGACCCACATCCTTGTAACTGAGTTACTTAGCACTAGATACTGACCATTTGCATCCCCATTGTTCTTGTGGATAGGATTTCTGACATCAGAATCATAAGGCTTTTAAGAATTGCCTAAGCAGATCCTGAGTTCCAGCACAACAGCTGACACCAACCAGTTTGAAGACCCCCACAAAGTAACCAATTCAGCATGAGAATATCATTTCTTCATCTCCCTATACCACTACTTCACCTTACACTCTTCGACCAATCAATGCTTTCCATACTCTGACCCCTTCCAAAACCCTTAAAAATCACTAGTCACAAACTGCTCAGGGACACAGACTCAAGTTTTCTTTCTGTTTCCTCATCTGACAGCCCTATGATTAAACTTCTTTCTCTGCTGCAACCCAGTGTCTCAGCATATTGACATGCTGTGTGCATTGGGCAATGAACCTATTATGGTTATAAATCCTCAAAAATGGTTGCTTCTCTAGGTTTAAGTAAAAGAAGACTTCCAATTTTATTCTTATACTTCCATGCTGTTCTAATGTTTATAGTGTACATGTCTTACATTTGTAAGTAAAAGTTAAAAACAATCAGTCTTTTTTGGGGAGGTTCCAAGATGGCCGAATAGGAAAAGCTCCAGTTTACAGCTCCCAGCATGAGCAATGCAGAAGATGGGTGATTTCTGCATTTCCAAACGAGGTACTGGGTTCATCTCATGGGGGCTTGTCAGACAGTGGGTGCAGGATAGTGGGTGCAGCTCATGGACTGTGAGCCGAAGCAGAGTGAGGCATCATCTCACCCGGGAAGCAGGAGGGGTCAGAGAATTCCCCTTCCTAGCCAAGGGAAGCCATGACAGATGGCACCTGGAAAATCAGGTCACTCCCACCCAAATACTGCACTTTTCCAACGGTCTTAGCAAATGGCACACCAGGAGATTATATCCTGCACTTGGCACAGAGGGTCCCACGCCCATGGAGCCTCACTCACTGCTAGCACAGCAGTCTGAGATCAAACTGCAAGGCGGCAGCAAGGCTAGGGGAGGGACACCCGCCATTGCTGAGGCTGAAGTAGGTAAACAAAGCGGCTGGGAAGCTCGAATTGGGTGGAGCCCACTGCAGCTCAAGGAAGCCTGCCTGCCTCTGTAGACTTCACCTCTGGGGGCAGCACTAAGCTGAACAAAAAGCAGCAGGAACTTCTGTAGACTTAAATCTCCCTGTCTGACAGCTTTGAAGAGTAGTGGTACTCCCAGCATGGAGACTGAGATCTAAGAACGAACAGACTACCTCCTCACGTGGGAATCTGACCCCCAAGTAGCCTAACTGGGAGGCACTTTCCAGGAGGGGCCGACTGACACGTCACACGGCTGGGTGCCCCTCTGAGATGAAGCTTCCAGAGGAACAATCAGGCAGCAACATTTGCCATTCTGCAATATTTGCGGTTCTGCAGCCTCCACTGGTGATACTCAGGCAAACAGGGTCTGGAGTGGATCTCCAGCAAACTCCAAAAGACCTGCAGCTGAGGGTCCTGACTGTTAGAAGGAAAACTAACAAACAGAAAGAACAGCCACACCAAAACCCCATCTGTATGTCACCATCATCAAAGACCAAAGGTAGGTAAAACCACAAAGATGGGGAGAAACCAGAGCAGAAAAGCTGAAAATTTTAAAAATCAGAGTGCCTCTTCTCCTCCAAGGAATGCAGATCCTTGCCAGCAACAGAAAAAAGCTGGACAAAGAATGACGAGTTGAGAAGAGAGGGCTTCAGAAGATTGGTAATAATAAACTTCTCCGAGCTAAAGGAGTATGTTTGAACCCATTGCAAAAAAGCTAAAAACCTTGAAAAAAGATTGGACGAATGGCTAACTAAACAGCATAGGAAGACTTTAAATGACCTGATGGAGCTGAAAACCATGGCATGAGAACTACGTGACGAATGAACAAGCTTCAGTAGCCAATTGGATCAACTGGAAGAAAGGGTATCAGTGAATAAAGATCAAATGGATGAAATGAAGCGAGAAGTTTAGAGAAAAAAAGAGTAAAAACAAACGAACAAAGCCTCCAAGAAATATGGGACTACATGAAAAGACCAAATCTACATCTGATTGCTGTATCTGAAAGTGATGGGGAGAATGGAACCAAGTTGGAAACACTCTTCAGGATATTATCCAGGAGAACTTCCCCAACCTAGCAAGGCAGGCCAACATTCAAATTCAGGAAATACAGAGAACG
>NW_016819762.1:1050642-1058755 GCF_001698545.2 Rhinopithecus bieti | reverse complement strand
AAGACATTTATGCAGCCAACAGACACATGAAAAAATGCTCATCATCACTGGCCATCAGAGAAATGCAAATCAAAACCACAATGAGATACCATCTCACAGCAGTTAAAATGGCGATCATCAAAAAGTCAGGAACAACAGGTGCTGGAGAGCATGTGGAGAAACAGGAACACTTTTACACTGTTGGTGGGACTGTAAATTAGTTCAACCATTATGGAAGACAGTGTGGTGATTCCTCAAGCATCTAGAATTAGAAATACTATTTGACCCAGTCATCCCATTACTGGGTATATACCCAAAGGATTACAAATCATGCTGCTATAAAGACACATGCACATGTATGTTTACTGCGGCACTATTCACAATAACGAAGACTTGGAACCAACCCAAATGTCCATCAATGATAGACTGGATTAAGAAAATGTGGCACACATACACCATGGAATACGATGCAGTCATAAAAAAGGATGAGTTCATGTCCTTTGTAGGGACATGGATGAAGCTGGAAACCATCATTCCCAGCAAACTATCGTAAGGATAGAAAACCAACCACCACATGTTCTCACTCACAGGTGGGAATTGAACAATGAGAACACTTGGACACAGGTGGGGAACACCACACACTGGGGCCTGTTGTGGAGTGGGGGTAGGGGGTGGGATAGCTTTAGGAGATATACCCAATGTAAATGACGAGTTAATGAGTGCAGCACACTAACATGGCACATTTATACATATGTAACAAATCTGCACATTGTGCACATGTACCCTAGAACTTAAAGCACAATAATAATTTCAAAAAACTCTTCTGTAAAACTTCTCTCCCTTATTTATGTACATATCTATACACAAACACATACATACAAACTTATGATTTTTCTTTAATGGAAATGAAATCAATTATATTATAAATATTGCTCTATATCCTATTTTTTAACTTAAAAATATGCTGTCAGGACAAATACATTTACCTTGTTTGTATTGAAAGGCTACACTATATTTCATTGTTTGTATCAATGTTTATGTAACCAATTGTCTACTGATGGACAGATTATTTCTATTTCATTGTTAAAAATAATGCCATAATAAACATACCAATAAAGACATCATTTTTCTTTTTTTAAGTTTGCTGAAGTGAATTGCTGGGTCAAAGGGTATATACATTTTAAATTTTGTACATATAAAATTTCCTTAACTTATACAGCTACTATATATACTTATATAAAATGCTAACTTTCCAACATTCTCACCAATGCTCATTAATATTAACCATTAACTTTCCCAATTTGATAAAAGAAACACTTATATATAAGAAAAAATGTTTTTTGTTGAGGTAATTTTCCTTTCTTCCTTCTTTCTGTTTTCTTTCCTTCTCTCCCTCCTCCCTTTGTCATTCAATTTCTCCCCCTTTAAAAAGAATTGCATCATACCACTTACAGAATAATGTTTTCCTTCTGAATAGAAATAGTATCTTTATACTAAATTATTATATACACATCGGTGTGTTTTAAATAACGAACTTTTGAACACACCAAGAAAACTTTGTTTTAAAGGAAAACTTTTGTTTTAAAGTCAAGATGAAACAATTTCACATTTATATGAGAAAGTTTATACATAATCATTTCGGCTTCCCTAAACAGTAAAGCTGAGGAAAATGAGAACTGTTTTCTGAACCACTGGGAAGAATTATTGAGAGTATTAGCCAGTATAATCTAGTGAAAGTCTCTAACACACTGACCCGAACACAATAGGAGTTCGGGGGGTTTTTTAAGGAAGAGTAAAGAATAGGGAGTCACAGGCAGCACTGATAGAGAAAGAGAATTACAGGACAATCAAGAAGTTTATAACAGCTTTAAAAAATAAATTCAGCACATTTATTGAACACTTATGTAAGGCGATGAAATGCCAAGGTAACCAAAGTTTTTTCATAAAAGGAATTGAAGCAAATCTAATCCAAGTCATTCTCCACCCATGACTAAGGATACTAGAACCATGAACATGTGGGGAAACCTGTGTTATATATGAGATTAATTTCAGAGACAGGAAGTGATATTTTTAGTGGGCTACGCAGGTCTTTTATTAATTTTTAGGACTTGCTCAAATTTTCACATTTAGGAAATTCAGTGCAATCTTAAAGACAAACACTCCTTTTACTTTTATTTTTCACCTCTATCTTGTGTCAGGAGACTAATGTTACACTACCTATCTATATAGAGATATTAGCTGAAGCTGTATCCATGAGGAAACAGATTATCTATGTTTTAAACTTGTAAGCTTAGTCTACATAAAAATACACCTTTAAATTATGCCACAGACTTTCTTAAAGACATTCTTAATCATTTGATAAATTCATTAGGAAATTAGTCTGTAGTCTATTCTAATCTCATTAATGCAACACATGGTTCAGACATCACAACAGGTTGATGACTTACTTGTATCTTGCTTCTTGTTTTCAAGATGATCTAACAGTTGTCTTATCTCAGCATCATACTCCACCCATTCTGGGACAATTCTGGCAGCAGCTTTTAGTTTGGGTTCTTTTGTTTTCGGATTATTGCACTAAAAGTTTAAGTAAATTTTGTTAATGAAAGACCATGCTCCTGGAACCATAAGGACAATGTTGTTGTCACTAGGGCAAACAAAATACATCTTATAAAAAGCAGAGTCCTACTAAGTACTGGAAGTTTAATACACACAGGATCAAGTAAAATGACATATCACAACTTAGTATGTAATAATTACTTAATACAAACACCTCAATCAGAAATTTAACTAAAAATTGTTGAAAGACATTCTGACGACTGGTAAGAGTTGTCAAAAGAACTAGGTAAAATGTTTTGACAAAGGATCTAATTACATTACCACTATGTAAAAGAACATAGCAGACTAGTGTGCTTTGTAGGCACAGTAGAAAAACATGGAAAAGGCATCTCAGTTCTCAGGGCTCCAACTCCATATTTACTAATAGTAGGATCTGTATATATCACATAATTAAGTGTGTGTGTAGGGTGTGTATCTTAATTTATTCAACTGCAAAAAAAATTAAAATAAGAAAATCTCTAAGGTTCCATCAATATACAATCAGTTTAAACTACTGAGTACTACTATAGAGTTTCTTGGGAAATTAAAATTAAAAGCAAAAATTACAGAAGGTTGGTAAGAATCTGACACACTATGTATCTGAAGGTACAGCTGATAGATCTGCTGACATATTGGGCGTGAGCTGTAAGTAAAGAGAGGCATCAAAGAAAGACAAAGCCACCAGTACCATGTAAAGAATGGATTGCCATTTGCTGAGACAGAAGACAACGGGAGCAGTATAAACTTCCTCAAGTTATAAAGGAAGCCCATTAACTATTTACAAAGAATTAAGGCAGGAAGCAACTTGAAGCTCACTTCTGGTGACATTTTCTCCACTTGCTTTCCTCTTATTTCTTAGGGGAAAGCTATGAGTCATGAGCCATGAGCCTGTTGTCTTAACCCTTTCTCAGTTGATTCATTATGGATTTCTTTTCCATAGTGATATATTCCTGAGGTAAGCGGAAAACACAATTTTCTATGCAGAAATTAACTTTACAGGCAATGTCTTCTACATGGTGAAGATAATGGGACTAACACTTTTTAAAATTCTGTCAAACTATTAAAAAAATAAAATACATTTTCTTTAGCTTTTTGTACTACAATGGGTTTTTGTGTGTGTGTATGTGTGTGCGTGTGCATGCACGCTATAAGCTTTATTAGTGGTTCTTAACTGGGTAATCATGCCCCTCGGGGAGCTATGGCAAAGTCTGGAGAAAATTTCTGATGGCTGAGGAGTGGTGGGGTGCTACTGCCATCTAGTGGATAGGGGCCAGAAATGCTGCTGAATACCCCACAATGCACAGGAAAACCCCCATAACAAAGAATTCTCCACTCCTCAATGCCAATAGTACTGAGGCCGAAAAACTCTGGTTGAAATGGAAAGTTGAGAGAGTATAATGACATTCACAAACATTTTCATTCCCACCTTCAATATTATTAATCATGTTCTTTTCTTCTGTTAGGTCATTTCCTTGGGAATTTTCTGCATTCTCTTTTCTCCTCCATGAAGAATAGCATGTTCTCTCATTCTACTCTTAGTGTTTCTATGAGTGAGACAGGCTGAACACCAAAATTGGTGCCAATTCTCCTTTTCCTGGGTATTGCTATTGCTAGGAAGTAGCTGTCCACTCAGCTCCTGTTACAGCTAGATTTGGCCACGTGACCACTCCTACCAAGGGGTCATGCCTTTAGGATCCAAGATATGTTCTTCACATTTTTTTCCCCTTCCCTCCAGATTGGCACTATCCAATAGAAATACAATGAAAACCACATATGTAATTTGTGGGGTTTTTTTTTTTCACTAGAAAATACTAAATTTTCTAGTAGCCATGTATAAAAATATAAGAGGAATAGGTGAAATAAATTTTAATACCATATTTTATTTAACCCAATATATCCAAAATACTAAGTCAACATGTAATCAGTGCAAAAATTAGTAATGAGATATATGTTATTTTCATTGTACTGAATCTTCAAAATCTGTTGTGTACTTTATACCTTACAGCACATCTCAATTCAGAATAGCAACATGTGAAGGGCTCAACAGCCACATGAGGCAAGTGGCTACTGTACAAGAAGGAGTAGTCACAGGTGGACAAAAAGTACTCCCTGAGACATGGCACACAGGAGGGCTACTCACTGATGGAGATACCCACTTAGGTCTGCTGCTGGAATGAGTATGAATCCACTGAATTTTGGGGGTTTGTTATGGTAGCTCATGTTAGTCTAAGTACTAAAGATCCCAAAGTGACCTATATCACTACTGTATGAGTCACAACCGAACCATAACAACATATTAGTAGTTATGTTCAATAATGTTCTTGGCCTCTCTTTATGAAATTCCCTTGCTTACCTCTTAAAAATGCCATTTTTTATGCCATATTTGTTTCTGCTATATTCTGCCACCTATGATTACATTCTAACATGCTGGCATGCTACTTTTAAAATATGTTTTCTATACATGTCTGAAAAAGTTCCTATATTTTGTTTTCCTGCCCTTTTTTGTTCAAAATTGTACAAATTCTAACATTCTAACAGCTTGTCAGTGAAGATCTTGTAAACAATTTTCTACACTTAGCACATTAAAAACAATATGGTAGGAAAAAAACTTATTATAACTACTAAAGACAAGATAGTATTGGAATATAAGATCTAAATGGACAACAAATAAATTAGTTTGAAATATTTTATGTTTAGGAGAGTCAAACTGCACAGCATAAACTGCTTTAAATGAAAATCTAAGAAAATAATCTCTTACAAATAAGTAAGAAAAAAAGCATGTATGATATATTTTAAGTAGACAAAATTGTCTTGCTTGCCTTTATTTGGGGGAAAATATTGGCAGGATAACTAAACTGAAGACATGTCAAGATGATAGCTAATCCATGAACATTTTCAGCTAGCTCTCAGCCATTTTTTTTTGTTTTTTGTTTTTTTTGTTTTTTTTTTTGGAGACGGAGTTTTGCTCTTTTCTCCAGGCTGGAGTGCAGTGGTGCGATCTCGGCTCTCTGCAACCTCTGCCTCCCAGGTTCAAGCGATTCTCTTGCCTCGGCCTTTCGAGTAGCTGGGACTACAGCGTGTGCCACCAAGCCCAGCTAATTTTTTTGTAATTTTAGTAGAGATGGGGTTTCATCATGGTGGCCAGGCTGGTCTTGAACCCTGACCTCAGGTGATCTACCTGCCTCGGCCTCCCACAGTGCAGGGATCATAGGCGTGAGCCACCGTGCCCGGCCCTCTCAATCTTTTTTTTCAAAAATCCTTTTGCAGCAAAGAGTTAATACAGAAAGCCTGAAATTGCTATTCTTAGAAAGCCCTGCTTATAAGGTTGGCTCCTCGCTGGCATCTGGGAACATAGGGTTTAGGATGATTCCCAGCATTCCTTTACAAGAGTAACTCACTGTGTCTAAATTATCTGTGCAAAGATGTTTATGCTAAACACCTGCTTTTCTTCTGAGTGATGGAAATTTTGGTGTGTCTCAGGCAGACAGTGCTATATGGTCACCAGGCCCCAATAAAATCTCTGGACTTTGGAGTTTCTAATAAATATCCTTAGTAGGTAATACTTCACATGGGTTGGGGAATCTCCTATTGCTTGAGGAATGAGGCTTGTCCCATGTGACATCACAGAGAAAGGACTCTTGGAATCTTGCACCTGATTTTCTCTTTTCCCTTTGCTGACTTTGCTTTATATCCTTTCACTGTGATAAATCATAGCCATGAATATGATTATATTGTGCATCTTATGAATCTTCTTAGTGAATCATCAAACCTCAGGGCGGTCTTGGGGTTCCCGAAAATAGCCCTATACTTGCCAACCTAAGTAAATGTCTAACAGACTGAGCAGCAGCAGAAGTGAAGTACTATGTGTCCCACTCCATTTGTAAACAGAAAGAAAATATTTCTATTTAAACATTTCCATATCTGCTTACATACAAATGAAAACAAAGACACTCACCAGATCAATTGTTTTGGCTCTTTGTTTGGATTCATCATCACACCAGGTTTCACACCACAGCCAGTCTTGAGGAAGAGACTTAATGGCAACTTGGTAAATCATATCATTGGGGAGATCCTACAGAAAAATGTGATTTAATCATAGAGGCATAAAATTTAGAGTCAGAAGGAAAGAAGCTGAATGAAGTAAGACATCATTTAGACTGCAAACAGATCATAAAACACATGCAAATCTGAGATTTCTCTATACTTTCAAGCTTAAAATACCTAAGGTGATCCAATCATCTTGTGTTATGAATGAATTCATGCACTGGAATATACCTACATCTCTCCTAGACTCTACCCCTGGGAACAAGGATGAAGATGGAGGCATATAAACCTACCATTCAATAGTCCCCACAATGGACAGCCTCACTACCTCTATCTGCCTCTGTTTCCTCACATTACACCTACAATTACTGTTCATATCGGTCACCACCACGTTCTATGGATTCTGAGGGGAACTTTCACCTCCCCATTGTAAACTGTGATCCATGAATATTTTTCCATTTCTGTATGCTCAGAGCTCTCTAAGTAAAGATTGCTGGCATCTGGGTTAATGGATGTTTGACTGGCAAACTAGCCTAGTAAGTTAGAGACCTTTGGAGAAAATCAGACAAATCTTCCCCAGAGATATTTGTTTATATTCCAGGGGTAGAGTCCTTCCCTTCCTTTCTCTAGAGAAGATCTACTTATATTCAAGAGCAAAGGCATGTTCCTCTCTCTCCAAGAGTATGAAGGGTACTTGTGCTGGTTGTCCTACATAAGCTCCAAGATTCTCAATTTTAAGGTTCTTCTCTCAACATTCCTATTAAACATCACACTGAAATTCCTAGCAAATGCAATAAGACAAGAAAAGGAAAATGTACATAGATTGGGAAGGGGAAAAAACCTGTTATTGTTTGTGATAACAGGATTGTTTATGCAGAAAATCCCAAGAATCAAGGGAAAAACCTTCTGGAACTGATAAGCAATTTTAGCAATGTTACAAGATACAAAGTTAATATACAAAAGTTAACTGCTTTTCTATATACCAGCAATGAACAAATAATTTGAAATTTAAGAAAACACACCATTTAAATTAGTACCCAAAAAGAGAAATACTTAAATATAAATCTAATAAAATATGTTCCTCAACAAAATGAAAACTACAAAATTCTGAGGAAAGAAATCAAAGAACACTGAAATACATGAAGAGATAGTCTATGTTCACTCACAGGAAAACTCCATAGTCAAGATATAAATTCTTCCCAGATTTATCTATAGACTTAACACAATCCCAATCAAAGGCTTAGCAAGTTACTTTGTGGAGACTGACCAAACGATTCTAAAGTTTGGGGAAAAAGGAAAAGATCTAGAATATCCAACACAATATTGAAGAATAAAGTCAGAGGGCTAACACAACCAGACTTGAAGTCTTACTATAAAGTTACAGTAATCAAAACAGTGTAGTATTGGCAAAACAAGAGACAAATTCATAATGGAACACAATAAAGAGCCCAGAAATAGAAAATTACCCATACTTTCTGCTTTTTTTTTTTTTTTT
>NW_016819762.1:1012481-1046330 GCF_001698545.2 Rhinopithecus bieti | reverse complement strand
ACATCACACACTGGGGCCTATCATGGGTCATGGGGAGGGGGGAGGGATTGCATTGGGGAGTTATACATGATATAAATGATGAATTGATGGGTGCTGACGAGTTGATGGGTGCAGCACACCAACATGGCACAAATATACATATGTAACAAACCTGCATGTTATGCACATGTACCCTAGAACTTAAAGTATAATAATAATAAAAAAAAAATAAAGTCCATGAATCAAAGAAAGAAAAACTTTAACAGTTCCTTCTGACCTCCTAGTTCCTTGGAATCCCTTCCTTAAATAACCTGGCCTATCATATTATCTAACCTACTAACTCAAATGGTTATATACTAGACCAAGTCTTCTATACTTTCAATTTCATGGTGCCACTCTCTGATCACCTCATGATTTTTGGTTCACTCCACTGAGTACTCAGATATCAATATCATTTCACTCCCTGGAACCTCCAATCAACTGATTCTACCACTATTTCATTGTTCCTCATTCCATGATGTATTCACTCCTATATAGTTATTCTTTTGAATATACTCTCGACTGTCTTATTCTTCTCTCACTTAGTTGTACTTTCTTGCCAAAGTCATAGTCCTGATTAAATCTCAATCACTGTACCTATTCTCATGGAACTCAACATGGCTGAGTTCCATGAGTAGAGGACACACACACACTACCCCCCATGCTGTTTTTTCATTTTAACCTCATGAATATAAATCTTAGGGGAACTTTAATTCTGTCAATTATATATATGGGTCTACTCTGTTGTCACTTAGCTGATCTTTAGCTGATTATTTCACACACTGTCCTTATATCCTCCCCTAACCTCCACGTACCTAATAATCTACTTTCTGTCTCTATGAGTTTGTCTAGTCTGGACATATCACGTAAGTATAATTATACATTATAAGGTTTTTGTATCTGGCTTCTGTCAGCACAATGTTGTCAAGGTTCATCCACTCTGAGACATATTTCAGTACTTCAGTCCTTTTTACAGCCAAATAATATTCCATTGTATGAATTTACAACATTTGGTTTATTCATTTGTCAACTGATGGGCATTTGGGTTGTTTCCATTTTCCAGCTGTTATAAACAATGCTTCTATAAACATTTGCATAAGTTTTTGTTTGGATGTTTTCAACCCTCTTGGGTATACATCTAGGAGTGGAACTGCTGGGTCATATGTTAACACTGTTTAACATCTTGATGACCTGTCAAACTGTTTTTGAACTTGATACACTATTCTACATTCCAAATAGGAACGTATCATGGTTTCATTTGCTCCATATCCTTGTCCACTCGTTATTGTCGATCTTTTTTATTATAGCTATCATAGTGAGTATGAAGTTGTATCTTATTGTGGTTTTGATTTGCTATTCCTAATGACCAATGGCACTGAGCACCTTTTCATGTGTTTATTGGACATTTGTGTATCACAGAAGATACATCAATGGCCAGTAAGCACATACAATGTCTGTTTACACAGACAGATTTCAAACTTAAATGTCTATTTAAATAGAAATAGTTCACATTTAAATGTCATTTAAATAGAAATATTTCACATTTAAATATCATTTAAATAGACATATTAAAATCTCTAAATAGACACATTTAAGTCTCTATTTAGACTTAAACGTACAACCTAAAACCATAAAAACTCTAGAAGAAAACTTAAGCAATACCATTCAGGACAGAGGCATGGGTAAAGACTTCATGACTAAAATACCAAAAGCAATTGCAATAAAAGCAAAAATTGATAAATGGGATCTAATTAAACTAAAGAGCTTCTGCACAGCAAAAGAAACTATCATCAGAGTGAACAGACAACCTACAGAATGGGAGAAAACTTTTGCAGTCTATCCATCTGACAAAGGGCTAATATCCAGAATCTACAAGAAACTTAAACAAATTTACAAGAAAAAAACAACCCCATCAAAAAGTGGGCAAAGAATATGAACAGATGCTTCTCAAAAGAAGACACTTATGTGGCCAATAGGTATATACCCAAAGGATTATAAATCATGAAATAAAGCTCATCATCACTGGTCATTAGAGAAATGCAAATCAAAACCACAATGAGATACCATCATCTCACGCCAGTAAGAATGGTGATCATGAAAAAGTCTGGAAATAATAGATGCTGGTGAGGATGTGGAGAAATAGGAACACTTCTACACTGTTAGTGGGAGTGTACATTAGTTCAACCATTGTGAAAGACAGTGTGGCAATTCCTCAAGGATCTATAACCAGAAACACCATTTGACCCAGCAATCCTACAAATCATTCTACTGTAAAAGACACATGCACATGTATGTTTATTGCAGCACTACTTACAATATTGGGGGAACCCACCCCCGATAGTTCAACGAGAGTCCTTTTCTATTTTCCCTAAGTGTTGGCCAATCTGAGAAATAAAGGGAAAGAGTACAAAAGAGAGAAATTTTAAAGCTGGGGTGTCCGGGGCAGACATCAGATGTTGGCAGGTTCCATGATGCCCCCCAAGCCGCAAAACCAGCAAGTTTTTATTAGTGATTTTCAAAAGGGGAGGGAGTATATGAATAGGGTATGGGTCACAGAGATCACATGCTTCACAAGGTAATAAAATAACACAAGGCAAGTGGAGGCAGGGTAAGATCACAGGACCAGGGTGAAATTAAAATTGCTAATGAAATTTGGGGCACGCATTGTCATTGACAACATCTTATCAGGATACAGGGTTTGAGAGGAGACCAAATTTTATTAGGCGGGAATTTCCTCGTTCACAAGAATATTGATAGGGAAGTGATAAATGTTCACAAAATCTTCACAATTTATGTTCAGCGCTATGGGAGACCGGGGCTTATTTCAACCCTTATCTGCAACTGTAAAAGACAGACGTCCCCAGAGCGGCCATTTTAGAGACCTCCCCCTGGGAACGCATTCTCTTTCTCAGGGCTATTCCTTGCTGAGAAGAAGAATTCAGTGATATTTCTCCTATTTGCTTTTGAAAGAAGAGAAATATGGCTCTGTTCCACTCAGCTCTCAGGCAGCCAGACCTAATGGTTATCTCCCTTGTTCCCCGAACATCACTGTTATCCTGTCCTTTTTTCAAGGTGCCCAGATTTCATACTGTTTAAACAATTTACACAGTTAACGCAATCATCACAGGGTCCTGAGGCGACATTCGTCCTCAGCTTACACATATGATGGGATTAAGAGATTAAAGACAGGCATAGGAAATCACAAGAATATTGATTGGGGAAGTGATAAATGTCCACGAAATCTTCACAATTTATGTTCAGAGATCGCAGTAAAGACAGGTGTAAAGACAGGTGTCAGAAATTATAAAAGTATTAATTTGTGGAACTAATAAATGTCCATGATATCTTCACAATTTATGTTCTTTTCCCATGGCTTCAGTCGGTCCCTCCATTCGGGGTCCCTGACTTCCCGCAACAGGTATATACCCAAAGGATTATAAATCATTCTACTATAAAGACACATGCACATGTATCTTTATTGCAGCACTATTCACAATAACAAAGACTTGGAACCAATCCAAATGTCCATCAGTGACAGACTGGATAAAGAAAATGTGGCCTGGATAAAGAAAATGTGGCACATATATACCATGGAGTACTACACAGCCATAAAAACATGAGTTCATATCCTTTGCAGAATATGGATGAAGCTGGAAACCATCATCTTCAGCAAATTAACACAGGTACAGAAAACCAAATACCACATGTTCTCACTCATAAGTGGGAGTTGAACAATGAGAACACATGGACACAGGGAGGGGAACATCACCCACTGGGGCCTGTTGGGGGGCTGGGGGAAGGGGTGGGAGAGCATTAGGACAAATACCTAATGCATGTGGGGCTTAAAACCTAGATGACAGGTTGATAGGTACAGCAAACCACCATGGCACACGTATACCTACGTAACAAACCTGCACCTTCAGCACATGTATCCTTGAACTTAGAGTAAAATAAAAAACATGGAAAATAAAAATAAACATACTTAAATGTCTATTTACATCCCTTGACCACTTTGTAAATTGGTTATTTTCCTTTGCTATTGAGTTATGGGAGTTCTTGAGAGCTTGTTTGGAGGTTCTGGCAGGGGAGGACAGCTACTCGTGTACCCTTGACTGAAGATTGGTCCTTCTCTGTTGGGGATAGTCATCCTCTTAAACCCAGCATGCAGTTTCAGGAGGAACACACATGGAACAGTGAGGGAGGAAGAGGACACGTCCTGTGTAGCCAGCCAGATCAGCTGAATCAACCCTGGCGATCTATGGGCTGACAGATGTAGCAGCTAGATTGCCCTCACATCCTACAGTATCCTACAGGAGTTCTTTATATGTTCTGGATATTACTGTCTTGTCAGATACAAGATTTGCAAATCTTTTGTCCCATTCTATAAGTTGTCTTTTCCCTTTCTTGTATCCTGTAATGCATACAAGTCTTTAATTTTTTTTTTTTTTTTTTTTTTGCTGTCGCCCAGGCTGGAGTGCAGTGGCACGATCTCAGCTCACTGCAAGTTCCGCCTCCCGGGTTCATGCCATTCTCCTGCCTCAGCCTCCTGAGTAGCTGGGAATACAGGCGCCTGCCACCATGCCCGCCTAATTTTTTTTCATATTTTTAGTAGAGACGGGCTTTCGCCGTGTTAGCCAGGATGGTCTCGATCTCCTCATCTCATGATCCATCCGCCTCGACCTCCCAAAGTCCTGGGATTACAGGCGTGAGCCACCGCGCCTGGCCAATTTATCTTTTTCTTTCATTGCTTGTGCTTTTGGTTTTATATCTTAAAAAACATTGCCTAATCCAAAGTCACAAAGATTCACACTTACATTCACTTCTAAGAGTTCTATGGTTTTAGTTCTTACATTTAAGTCTTTGATCCATTTTGAGTTAATTTTTATACATGATGTGAAGTAGGGGTCCAACTTCATTCTTTACAAGTGAATTTCCTGTTGTCTAGCATAGTTGTTAAAAAGGCTATTCTTTCCCCATTAAATTGTCTTGGAATGCCTGACAAAAATCAAATGAGAGTAGAGGCACAGGCTTATTTCAGAACTCTCAATTCTCTTCTAGTGACCATATGTCTAACCTTATGCCAGTACCACTACTGGGCATAAAGAATTTTACATATGTATATTTCTGTGAAACCACCACATAATTAACATAATTGAATATAGCCATCACCCTGAAGATTCCTTGTGTCCTTTTGCAATTGTTCCTGCCTATCCTTCCTCTACCCACCCAATCCAGTCCCCAGGTAAGCATGAACTGCTTTTTTCACCTTGGATTAGTTTGCATTTTCTATAATTTTATATAAATAGGATTACATAATACAAATAGTTTTGGTCTGACTTTTCATATAAATTGTAAATACACCTATATACTTTTGGTATGGATCAGCATTGTTATTTTTAGAGTCATCCATGTTGTCTGTGTATAAATAATTCATTCCTTTTTACTACTGAGTAGTATTACATTCTATGAATATACTATATATTTTTATCTATTCTCCTCTTGATAGATATTTGTAGTAGGCAGTTTCTGACATGGCTTCCAGTAATTCCTGACTTCTGGTATTCATTCTCTTGTGCAATTCCTTCTCTTGGTCTGGTTGGATCTAGTGACTACCTTCTAACAAACAGAATATGGCAAAACTAATGGGATATCAATTCTGAGATTAGACTATAACAGACTGTGACTTCCATTTTTGTTGGCATCCTCTCTTTCTCTGATTTTTCTCTCTCATGTTTGGCCATCTGCCAGAAACTGATGACTGCCTATAGTCACAGCCAGCAAGGAAATTAGGCCTTTGGTATAATAACTTTTGAAGAATAAATCCTGCCCACAACCATGTGAGCATCTTTGCCTAGCGGTCAAGTCTTTTGATTAGATGGCAGTCCCTGGGCTGACACAGTGATTGCAGTCTTGAGAGACACAATGAAGCAGAACACCAAGTTAGGTTAGACCACAGAAACTGATCCACACAAACTGTTTGTTAAGTTGCTATGTTTTGGGTAAGCTGTTATGTAGCAACAGGTAACAAATACAGGGGGGTTGTTCTAGGTTTTGGCTTTTATGAATAACGCTGCTATGAATATTTCTGCACAAGTGTTTGTGTGGCCAGGTACTTTTATTTCTTTTGGGTAAATACCCTGAAGTATAATGACTAATCATATGGCAGGTTTAAGTTAAACTTGTAAAAGAAATTGCCAAACTGCTTTTCAAAATGGCTTAGCCATTTTACACTCATTTTCACAAGCAACGTATAAGAATTCTAGCAGCTATATATCCTTTCAACACTTGGAATGGTCAGTCTGTTTAATGTTAACCATTCTAACTGGTGTGTAGAGTTATTCAATGTAGTTTTAATTTGCATTTCCCTAATCACTAATGATGTTTAGCATCTTTTCATGGACTTATTGACACTTGATCATCTTTGGTGATGGGTCAATCTGATTCTTTAACAAATCAGATTACTTATTTTCTTATTAATGAGTTTTGGGAACTCTTTATATATTTATCAAGTTTTTCTTTTATGAATCATGCTTTTAGTATCATACCTAAAAAATCTCTGCATAACCCAATATCACAGAGATTTTCTCCTAACTTATAAACATTTTATATTGTATCTTTGTCTATGATGTGTTTGGAATTAATTTTTACTTATGGCATATTAGGGTTTAGAGGTTTTGGGGGTTCTTTTTGGCATAAGGATATCTGATTGTTCCAGCACTGTTTCTTGAAAAGACTATCCTTTCTCCACTGCATTATCCTTGCACCTTTGTCACAAGTCAACCAGCCATATATGTGGGTCTATTTCTGGATTCTTTATTCTGATTCATGGATCAGATTGTCTATCTCTACACCAACACCAACCTATTTTGACTATAGTAGCTCTATATTACGTCTTAAAACAAGGTGGTATAAGTCCTTAAATTTTCTTATTTTTCAAAGTTGTTTTGGTGATTTTATTTTTTTTAATTTTAATTTTATTTTTTGAGACAGAATTTTGTTCTTGTTACCCAGGCTGAAGTGCAATGGTGTGATCTCGGCTCACTGCAATCTCCACCTCCTGGGTTCAAGTGATTCTCCTGCCTCAGCCTCCCAAGTAGCTAGGATTACAGGTGCCTGCCACCACGCCCAGCTAATTTTTTATGTTTTTAGTAGAGACAGAGTTTCACCATGTTGGCCAGGCTGGTCTTCAACTCCTGACCTCAAGTGATCCACCTGCCTCAGCCTCCCAAAATGCTGGGATTACAGTGTGAGCCACAGTGCCTGGCCTGTCTTGGCGATTTTAGGTCTATGGCATTCCATTTGAATTTTAGAATCAACTTCATTAATTTGTACAGGAAAGCCTACTGAATATTAGAAAAAACAGAGAGTAATGTTTTTATTGGAATAGCATTAAATCTAGTGATTAATTTGGGGAGAAACTACATCTTAACAATATTCAATCTTCCAACCATGAACAAGGTATACCTCTCTAAATATTCAGCTGAGTTTTAATCTCTCTCAGCAGTTTTGTAGTTTTCAGTCTGTAAGTCTTAAGTCTGACCACTAAGGTTTTCATTTCCAAAATGCTACAGAAATGGATATTTAATTTCAATTTCCAATTGTTATTGCTAGTATATAGAAATAGAATTGGATTTTAATAGTGATTTTCTATCTTGCAGCTTTGTGAAATGCAGTTATTAGTTCTAGCTTTTTGGCAGATTACACGAGGTTTTCCACCTAGATGATCACATTGATTGTCCCCGTTACCCGTCCAAGACAGCCAGTTTTACTTATTTCTTGCCAATCTGAATGCCTTTTTTTTCTTGCCTTGCTGTACTAGGTATCTGTCTAGTACAATACCGAATAGGAAAGGTAAGAGTGGATATCCTTGCTGTGTTTCTGATCTAGGGAGAAAGCATTCAGTCTTTGATTATTAAGTATGATGTTAGCTGTAGGTTTTTCATAGATGCCCTTTATCAGGATGAGGAAGTTCCCTTCCAGTTCTAGTGTGCTGAGAGTTTTAAATCAGGAATGGATACTGGAGTATATCAAATACTCTTTTGCATCTATTTAGTTGATCTCATATATATATATGTATATATGGATATGTATTTCAGTCTTTAATACAGGGAGTTACATTGATTTTCTAATATTGAATCAATCTTGCATTCCTGGGATAAAGTTCATGTGGTCATGATTCATCATATAAGATCCTTTTTATATATTACTAAATTTGATTACTTAAAACTTCAACAATTTTTACAACTTTTCTTAAGAAATGCTTGTCTATAATTTTCCTTTCTTATAATATCTTTGGTCTTGATGTCAAGGGAATGCTGCCTCACAGAATGAGTTGAAAAGTATTCCCTTCTCTTCAATTTTCTGGAATAGTTTGTGTAAAACTGGTATTATTTCTTTCTCTGAAGTTTGATAGAATTCACTACTGAAGCTATCTGGGCCTGGGGATTTAAACTACAAATTCCATTTCTTCAGCTGATACAGGGTTATTCAGGTTACCTATTTCATGTTCTGACTTTTGGTAGTTTGTGTCTTTTAAGTAATTTGGCCATTTCATCAAAGTTGTTGAATGTATTACCAGAAACTTGATTCTAATAGTCCCTTGATTATTCTTTCAGTATCTGTAGAATCTGTGTGCTGTCATGTCTCACATTTCTATATTGGTAATTTGTGTCTTTTACCTTTTTTAAATTCTGAACAGTCTAGATAGAGGTTCATCGGTTTTGTTGATTTTCTCAAAAAACCAGCTTAGGTTTCATTTTAAAATCTACAAAATGCATCTTTTCATCTGTTTTTTTTTTTTTTCATTTTACTGATTTCCATTCTAACCTTAATTATTCCTTTTTTCTATTTTATTTTTTAGAGCAGTTATTAGGTTCACAGTCAAGAGGAAGGCAGAGATTTCCCATATACTCACTGTTCCCACACAGGCATTACCTACTCCCCTATTATCAACACCTCCCACCAAAGTGATATGTTTGTTACAATACATGAACCTACATTCATGCATTATACTCATTCAAAGTCTAAAGTTTACATTAGGCTTCTTTCTTGGTGGTGTACATTCTACGGGTTTGGACAACTGTATAATGACATGTATCTAACACTATATATTTTCCCTTCTTAAAAATTCTCTGTGCTCCACCATATCATCACCTGCCCCCTCCCGGCCACCAAACTCTGACAACCATTTATCTTTATACTGTCTCCATAATTTTGCTTTTTCCAGAATGTTATATAGTTAGAATAATACAGTATGTAATCTTTTCAGATTGGCTTCTTTCACTTAGTTATTATACATTTAAAGTTATTCCTTGTCTTTTCATGGCTTAATAGCTCATTTCTTTTTAACTCTGAATAATATTCCATGGTCTGAATGTACCCGTTTCTTTACCGATTCACCTACTAAAAGATATCTTGGTTGGCTGCATTTTTGGCAGTTATAAATAAAGGTGTTATAAATATCTTTGTGCAGGCTTTTATGTAGCCATAGTTTTCAACTCCTTTGAGGAAATTCCAAAAACTACAATGGCTAAATCATATGGTAAGAGTATGTTTGGTTTTATAAGAAACTGTCAAATTGCCTTCCAAAGTGACTATACCATTTTGTACTCTTATCAGCAATGAACGCGAGTTCCTCTTGCTCCACATCTTTACTAGCCTTTGGTGTTGTCAGTATTCTGGATTTTGGCCTAATAGGTGTGTGGTGGTATCTTACTGTTGTTTAATTTGTGTATCCCTGATGATATATGATGTGGAACATCTGCTCATATGCTTATATGTCATCTGTATATGTTCTTTGGTGAAGTGTCTGTTAAGGTCTTTGGTCCATTTCCGAATTTGGTTTGTTTTCTGATTGTTGAGTCTTCAGAGTTCTTTGCATTTTTTTGGATAACACTCCTTTACAGATGCATCTTTTACAAATATATTTTTGCCAAAATACTTGTCTTTTCTTTCTCTTGTCATTGTCTTTTGCAGAACAGAAGTTTTTAATTTCAGAGAAGTACAGCTTATCAATTCTTAACTTTCACGGATCATGACTTTGGTGTTACATCTAAAAAGTCATTGTCATACCCAAGGCCATCTAGGTTTTCTCCTATATTGTCTTCCAGGAGTTTTGCATTTTGTGTTTTACATTCAAGTCTATAAACCATTCTGAGTTAATTTTTCTGAAGGGTGTAAGATCTGTGTCTAGATTCATTTTCTTCTTACGAGATGTTCAGTTGTTCCAGTTACATTTGTTAAAAATACTATCTTAGCTCTATCTTTGTTCCTCTGTCAAAGATTGGGTGACTATATTTATGTGGGTTTATTTCTGGGCTCTCTATTCTGTTCCGTTGATCTATTTTTCTATTCTTTTGCCAACATACTGTCTTGATTACTATAGCTTTACAGTGAAGTAAGTCTGGTATTGCTAGTTTTCTGACTTTCTTCTTTTTCAATATTGTGCTGGTTATTCTAGTTCTTTTCCTTTTCTATATAAACTTTAAAATCAGTAGGTTGACAATCATAAAACAACTTGCTAGGACTTTGATTGGAATTGTGTTGAATCTATAAATTGATCTGGGAAGAATTTATCAATGTAGTCTTGAGCAATTTAGTCTTCCTATCCACAAACAGGGAATACCTCTTCAGGTATTTCAGTGTTTTTGAATTTCTTTCATTAGAATTTTACAGTTTTCCTCATGTAGAGAAACATACTTTATTAGATTTATACTTAAATATTATTTTGGTGCCAATTTAAATGATACTGTGTTTTTAATTTTAAATTCCACTTGTTCATTGTTGGCATACAGAAAATGACTTTTCTTTGTCATATATCTTATATTCTTAAATCTCTATCAGGCAATGTGCAAAGATCCCTATGCAAATGATATTATTAAAAATAAAATACAACCCTAAAATGTACATTATAAACATAAGGAAATAATTTTAATATACTTTTAAAAAATTTATCTTATGGCTGGGCACGGTGGCTCACACCTGTATTCCCAGCACTTTGGGAGGCCGAGGCGAGTGGATCACGAAGTCAGGAGATCGAGACCATCCTAACATGGTGAAACCCCATCTCTACTAAAATATACAAAAAATTAGCCAGGCATGGTGATGGGCGCCTGTAGTACCAGCTACTCAGGAGGCTGAGGCAGGAGAATGGCGTGAACCCAGGGGGCGGAGCTTGCAGTGAGCCTAGATTGTGCCACTGCACTCTAGCCTGGGTGACAGAGCAAGACTCTGTCTCAAAAAAAAAAAAAATTGTGCAAAATAGTATTTAATTTTTTATAAATAGCTTTCTTTTATTATACTTATTCTTTATTTCAGACACCTGATCTAAGCCCGTAGACTTTGTAATCAGTCTTTTGCTCCAGGTTAATTAATTAAACTTTTATTTTTGGTTCAGGGTTACATGTGCAAGCCTGCTATATAGGTAAATTGAATGTCATGGGGGTTTAGTGTACAAATTATTTTGTCACGCAGGTAGTAAGCATAGTACCTGATAGGTAGTAAAAATGACTTTTATATATTAATCTTTTATATATTAATTTATACTTTTATATATTAATTATGTATTAACCTTTGACCTTGCTGTAATGCCTTATTGGTATACTGATTTTCGTTTTTTGGTCATTTTTTTGGATTGTCTAAGTAGGCATTTGCAAACAAAGGCAGTTTTATTTCTTCCTTCCCAATGTGTATACCTTTTATTTCCTTTTCTTGTCTTACTGCATTAGCCAGGACCTTACTCTGGTTTTAACTTTTCTTTTTTCCCTAGTTTCTAGGTAGAAGATGAGGTTGAAACCTTTTTTCTTGCCTAATGGAGGTTCTTAGTACTATAAATTTATTTCTAAGAACCATTTTAGCTGCTTATGAATATATTCCAACCATAGGCTACTTTTCTTTCTATACAAACTGAATAATGAGGTACATGAATGTAGAAAGAAAAATAGTCTATAGTTGGAATATATTCATAAGAAGTGGTGAATGGTTTGACCAACTGGTCAGAAGCCAAGAAACAGAAAGATAGGAAGATTAAGGGCAAGAAATCCTGGGGTAGAGGTTTCTGGATGACCCTATGGGGGTGGCATAAACTGTCAGGATCTTTGGGTACTTCATGTTAAACAGCCACCAGAAAGCATTCAACACAGAATCAGCACTAAATAACTAGGCAGTCAAAATTATGTGGTTTGTGGAAGTCTGCTAGCCTTGATCATAGGCTACTCCAGTGACACAATGGGCACATGAATGGAGTTGACATGCTGGCAGAGATGGAGACTGTGTATGGGCCCAACAGCACAGGCTCCTACTTACCCAGGCTCATCTAGCTCTTATAGCTGCCAACAGCAGAGGTAAACACTGAGCTTCTAATACAGCACTTACACTTTGCAAAGACCAATCAGTTGTTTGATGGTAAGTTGGCTACACTAGATGTCCTTTTACGCAGATTCTTCTGGACTGACCTATACACATATTCTATGTACGGGTTTGCCTTTCTTGCTCACAGAAACCTGGCACCATTACCTAAAGATTTATAGTTATCTACTGACAAAGGTTTCTATATAATACTGTATTAGACCAAGAGACCCAATTTATAGCAAAGGCACTGTGGCAGACGGCACATGATCCCACAGTCCGGTCACATACTGCACTATGTAGAAGATGCTGGCCAATGGAGCAATGGAATGGTTTACTAAGGGCACAGCAGAGGTGCTAGTTCGGAGTCAGACTCTTGCAAAGGTGAGGTGCCATCTTATAGATGCAGTATTATATTTCACATCAACAACCATTTTATGGTGCTGTGCTACCATTTGGAAAAATTACATAGGCCCAAGGGGGCAAAATAGAAGTGACCATACTTATCATCACTTCCAGTGACTCTCTTGAGGAAGTTATGCTTATTTTCCCTCCCAATTCCTGGTGGTTCTGTGTCATATCACTAGGTTAGAGGAATCTAGAAGGGATAATAAAGGGAGATGATGAGTACAAGTGTGGTCTTTTGACCAGTTCCAGAGGTACGCACTACAGTTTGTTCTACTAACCTCCCTCTTACAAGTTTTCCTTTGAACTTGCAAAACAATAAGTGTATGATCCATGAAGTACAGTGTGGACTACAATGGATGCTGTGATGCAGCAACCAGCTCTCCATTCAAATCTGAAAACTATTCTCCTAGCTGCTGGGAGTGCTACTCAGCTATCAGCTATCTCTAGGGAACTGCTGTTGGAAAAGAGTTGTCTCACCCAAGGTCACCCCTTTACCTGGGGCAGCCCATATCCAATGACTGGTTGATAGGAAGGAATAAAGACTTGCCCAAACCTGTGAAAACTTTGAAGGACCATCTTAGCTTCACAGCTCCCTGTGGGGTCAGTCAACTGAGATCTTAATGGAACTTGTAAAGTTTCCCCAATTCCATTTCCTTCCTCCACAGTTGCTGGTCCTGAGAGTACTTCCTAATAAACTTCCTGTAAGCTAATTTCCATGTTAGAATTAGGTGGCTTCCTGAGTAATCCAACCTGTAACAGGCAGCTAAGTGGTATTTGCTGATGGAGGGAATGGTGGAAGAAGAACAGAACTTGAGTTCTTGACTTTTTAATTTGAGATAAGTTTTGGGCATTAATGTGGCAATGTCAGTAGAGTTAATACAGGAGTTTGGAATTCAAGGGAAAGCTAAGAGCCAGAGATAAGATTTGGGAACTATTAATAGAAAGATATAAATTGAAACTATGACTGGCTGTAAGACTGCCACTAGAGATGGTACAGAGTGAGAAGTGGGCCAAGGCAGAGATGTAGAGAATAGCAACATTTAAAGGAAAAGTAGAGAAAAAGTAGTTCGACCAAAAAAATTGCGGTGGGAAAGCCAGGGATGTCAAAGAAGAACCAGCAAGGTCTGACATGGAAGCCAATAGAGAGTCAAGAGAGTGTCAAGAAAGGAGAGGTTGAAAACATCCATGCTGCAAAGAGGGCACATAAAAACAAAGAAGAAGAGCTCACTACACATTTTCACCTAAGAAAAAAGATACTTTGATTTTACTGAGAAGTTTTAAGTGGATTGGAGGGAGTGGGAGCCAAACTACATGTGAGTAAGGACAATCATCCCCAAAATGTGGTAATATAGTACTGGGAGAACACCTCGGACAGTTCCTGAATTGCTTGAAAAATGAATCCTTTCTTCAGTTGTCCATAGGCAGATAACAGGCAACTTCATAGACTTTCATTCATATGTAAGACTAAGAATTCCTTATAAATAATACATTGGTAAAATTATTAAGAATTACCAAAGATGTATTCATAATCAAAATCTGGCATGTTATTGAGGTTTACTGAGGACCCTAGTCAGTTTTCTACTAATTGGCAATAGTGAAGAGACCCTATTTTGTATGTAAACACATATATATTTGAAGATCTCCCAACTTTCAAGAATGATTAAAAAAATCAATTACTTACCAGTGTGGTCTTGAATAACTCATATTTTGACATATAATTTCCCACTTACTAGACTTTTAAACAAAGGGATTAAGCTTTCTACATTATCTGGAGCCTCTGTTAACTCTTTTCCTTCATTTTTACTTTATTCCCCCCATCTTTATCCCAACCATACTGACTTTCTTGCTATTCCTCAAACATGGAAGGCCCAATCCCACCTTGGGACCTTTGCATCAGATATTCTCTTTGGCCTGGAATACTCAAGGACATCTGCATTGTCAGCTTTTATGCCTCCATCTAAAATTCACTCAAAAATCATCTTCATAGAAACATATAGCCAATTTATACCTGCAAGCCCCAGCCCCTATTCAGTATTCTGAACTCTCTATTATGCTTTCATGTTTTTTTCTCCAAAACATTTATTATCTTTAAATATTGTTTATTTTTAAATCTTATTTTCCTATTAGAATGAAAATATCATGAGCTAAAGAAATCTTGTTTTTGTTTTCTGATGTCTGAGGTCTTAGGAGAGTATCTGGCACATAGCAGGTATTCAACAGATGAATGAATGAACAAACATGCACGGTTGTGATAAAAATAAGGAAAAAGAGTAGGGATTATGGGCTACAGAGTCTTTTGCCTCTGCTTAAATTATCTAAAATGTTTCAGATGCAATAATGAGGAAATTGATAGGATATTAGGAAAATAGTGCTTGTGAGGTGAAAGAAAATGTTAAGGCAATATCAGGGTGGGGGTGCACTGGATGAAGGATTTGTCTTGAAGATCAGAGAGAGAGACTTGAGCATGTTTAAACAATGATGGAAGAGAGTAAGCAAAAAGAGGGTGACATGGTTTGGCTGTGTCCCCACCTAAATCTCATCATAAATTGTAATTCCCATAATCCTCACCTGTTGTGGGAGGGACGAGGTAGAGATAACTGACTCATGCGGGTGGTTTTCCCTATCCTGTTCTCTTGATAGCGAGTGGGTTCTCATGAGATCTAATGGTTTTAAAAGGGGCTTCCCCCTTCAACTGGGCACTCATTCTCTCTCCTGCTACTATGTGAAGAAGGACACGTTTGCTTCCCCTTCCGCCATGATTGTAAGTTTCCTGAGGCCTCCCTAGCCATGCAGAACTGTGAATCAATTAAAACTCTTTCCTTTATAAATTACCCAGTCTTGGGTATATCTTTATTAGCAGTGAGAATGGACTAATACAGAGGGTAACTAAAACAGGGCATAAAGCAGAAAGAAGAGGTTTGAGAATGGAAAAGTGAGGATAAAATACTATTAGTTTTGAAAATGTTGAGCTTGAGGTGAAAAAATTATGTATAAGTAGAGATATCCAATAGACAATTACATAAAAGTCAGAAACTTGAGAAAAAAGCTCAAAATATAAGACTTTGAAGTTTATGAGCAGGAAGTTGGAACAGTCTATGTATAAACACTGAAAATTATTCTGTTAACATTTTACTTACCTGATCTAGGTTTGAAAGACTGTTTGGATCTTGACTGAGAGCTTGGTACTGGCCCCTGAGCCTGTCACCTGCTCCAATTCTCCTGAACTTCTCGAGATCCACTACATATAAAGCACTGCAAAAATGAATTACTTCTTGATAGCCTATGTTGTTTATGTAGCTTTAGTTTTACTTTCCTCCAATGAATGTCTACAGTGACGGTATTAACTACAGATATCCTAAGATCTAATAACAATTAATCCTTTCGAAGATTTGCTCCTAATGTCTCATACTGTTTCCCAGGAGTTTTAAGTTTGTTTTAATTTTGGTAGAACCCATAATCTTTTAGGGTCACCCCAAGCTTTTCCAAGCTGTCATGAAACTCATGGCCTTACAAAAGGCCATGAGGCACTGAAGATATAATCTCAATTTTATTTCACAAACCAAGTTTAAATCTTCTGGAGTAGTTAGGAGCCATATTACTTGGGTTTAACTCCTAGCTCAGTTATATACTAGCAGGGTAAGCCTGGGCAAGTTACATAAATGCTGTATGCCTCAGTTTCCACATCTACAAAATGGAGATAACAACACTATCTCAAGATTGTCACAAAGATTTTATGACTTAATATACGTAAAGGTTTACAAGAGTGACTGGCGTGGAATGAACACTATGTAATTGGTTGCTTTTATTGCATAATTTTTAAGAAAACTGGAAATTGTATTTCAATACATTATTTACTAAATGGTAAGGGTATGACTTTTCTTACCTGATATGGTATTTCCGTCTTAAAAGATGTGATGCCCAGTATCCTGTTTTCCAGAAACGATATCCATCCATTTCCCTGCGGCTATCACAAAATGGAGTATACCCATAAGGAGCTCCATCCAGATCGAAATCTCGAAGTTCTTTTAGATCATGTCTCACAATCTAAATAAGTAAAATAGGCTGTCTGATAAAGACTGTAAAATAACATAAGCCTTTTTTTAACGGGAATCTTAAATCATTATTACCCTATTACAGAAATCCAAAGAGTTGTATTTTCCTCACAGTGGTTTCACGTAATATGAATTTACTGAATTTAACATTTTTTCCTCTTGCCCTTACAGGTTAAAGGTAAACTAAAATTTATATTCCTAGTCTTTAAGACAGTGGTCTTACTCACCAACAAGAATATTTTGTTGTATCATTTATAAACAAGTCATTTTACGAATCAGATATTTGGGAAAGGGGTTAAATATTGCATAAGTGCAGAGCTCTTAGTCTCTCCATGTATGAATAACAAAATCATTCCACGGCAAATCTCCATTATTGTATATTGCCAAGTGTTAAGTTTGAATCATAAAGAAAAATCTCCCAATTATTCTTAATAGCTTGAATGAAATAATATCAATGTTATTTTTGAATACACTCAAGCCTCCTAGAAAAATATCAGTGTACATGTTGAAGGAAAGGTAGGAGAAAGAATTATATTAGATATTATGTGTGGGGCTAAGATGGGAGGATTGCTTGAGGCCAGAAGTTTGAGACCAGCCTGGGCAACATAGTGAGACCCCGTCTGTACAAAAAAAAAAAAAAATTAGCCAGGCGTGGTGGTGTGCATCTGGAGTTCCAGCTCCTAGGATGCTGAGGTGGGAGGATGGCTCGAATGCAGGAGTCTGAGGCTGCAGTAAGCTATGACTGTGCCACTGCACTCCAGCCTGGATGACAGAGTGAGATCCTGTCTCTTAAAAAAAAAAAGTGTGTTTAGAAATGCCATTTTCTTAGTTTACATTGTAATGTTTCATATTTATCAATTTGGAATAGAGTACAAAAATAATAAGAGTTTAGAATATGAGTACATTCTAATATAGGACTTGAAAATATACTTTTGTTCCACATAACTTCTAACTTATCCATTTAATTTATATTTTCATTTACATATTACCTTTTCTCAGAAATTCTGTGTATTTTCAAATTTTTTTTCCCACTAATGATTCAAAAGCAATGCAAGGGGGGAAAAGAAAAGCCATAATTTTGGACATATAAATTTTGAAAGCAGAGGGCCTTGGGTTTTTTGTTTGTTTGTTTGTTTTTGGGGGGGCCAAATTTATTTGCTTTTATTTTTAGAGATAGGGTCTCACTCTGTCACTCAGGCTGGAGTGCGGTGGCATGATTATAGCTCACTGTGACCTTGAATTCCTGGGCTCAACCTTTCCTCCCCACCTCAGCCTCCAAAAGTGCTGAGACTACAGGCGTAAGTTGGCCAAATTTAAAATGCTCTTTTCCTTAAGTGATAAGAGTGATAAAAATTTGGTTATTGGTTGAATGCGAAAGAATGCTGTTGAAGGTGGAAGAATAAGAGTTGTATGAACTGCTAGCTTTTCTAGCAAGAAGAAATTGCTAATTTTAAACAAATATCAGCTCATACTTTACAGGAATTCATTTAATTACTCTTATTATGACTAATAAAAGTATTTGTTTTAGTTTGCAAACGTAAAAAACTACTACTTCAGAGAGAAAACTTCCATGTCCTAAATAATAACTGGTACTTCTTACAACGCCTCCAATTTTCCCCTGGAGTTCTGACTTTTTGTTTTTAAAGATACTTTGCTTATATATCACAATCATATCTTAAGCACTGTAATGAAGATAATAAACATGAGCAACATGAATTAATTTCTATATTAAGACAAGTGTAAAAAATGTTTGAGTATTACTAAAAACAGTAGTTAATCTTATTACCTGGTCAGCATCAATAAAAATGATTTTGTCCACTGCTAGTGGGAAAAGAACATCAAGGAAAAGAATTTTGTAACCCCAAATAATCCTTTGTCTTTCAGTCTGCTGGCGAAGCCAACGGGGCCACCTATATTGAACTAGTTCATATTGGAATCCATATTCTTTAGCCATGTGAGGAATTACTTCCTAAAAAAACACAAAATCAAACAATATGTTCAAGAGAAAGTAGTTTTGCTTTAGAGAAAAAAGTTAACATTAAAAAGGTAAACTTTCCTATAAATTGTTATCAACTAATAGGCAAAATGTCTAAATACTACTTCTATAACATACTTATTAATAAGAAATATTAAAATGCTAACAAATATGAAAACACAAGTATAAATAAAACTATATAATTTAGTGTCACTAAAAATAAGTGCACTGTATTATTTAACAAACTTATTAATGGAAGGTAAATGTTCCCATACTTTTATTGTTAACATCTGACTTGAGAAAACTGACTTAAAAAAAAGCCTCTGGATCTTGGAACACCTACATATCAAATAGTTCATGTATATGTCAACAGGTTGGTTGGTCAGAGATATAAAGATGAAGAGAGGATACAAAAAACACAAAATAAGTTCTAAGCTGATAAATTAGATTCTATACAGGAGCTTCATGTTTGAGATATATTATTATTTAATTCAAGGTTTAAAAATATAAAGTAGTGATTATGGTCTGAATATTTCATATTTGATTCACTCTCTTATAGGATTAGAAGTAGCTTATTCCCTGTTTAAAGCAGAAGCAGTTAATGAAATATACTGTGGGCTAAATTTAGTTCAAGAGCTCAAACATTGAGAGAATGAAAAAGGAGTTGGAAAAGATGAATAAATACAGAAATTTGCATTTTACCTCTTGATTCTTACTTGAAACTAGTTGCTGGTTATATGTTTAATTTTTTTCTCTGATTTTGTAAGAAAAATGTAGATTTAAAATATTTTTTTAAATGCAAGAAGCACCAATTTTATCTGTGAAATCTCGAAATTATGGGTACAACAGCTGCTAGGAGTCATTGTTTTGGTTTCAAAATAAAATAAAACATTCAGATAAATTAAAAAGAATATTTTTTCATCATTAAATATGTGTTAAAATATTCACTGAAACAGGCACTGTTCTAGGATCTAAGGGTACATCAGTGAACAAAAGAAATAAAAACTATGGCCTTCATGAGGCGTGTATTTTAGAGGAGGTAGGTAGACATAAACTATTAAGTTATCTACAGAAAAAAAGTGCTATGAAGAAAAATAGAAAGGAAGAGGGAATTATAGTTTGCATAGTGCTGTCAGAAAAGAATTATGCCTAAGTACGTATAATTTTAGCAAATATTTGAATGAAGAGAGGAGGTATGACTTTTCTAAACTGGTAGGAACAAATCTAAAGTACCTAGCAGCTTCTGTATCTGGCTGCTGGTTTACACAGATGTTTGAGTTTGTAAAACTCCAAAGCTACATTTCATGATTTGTGCACTTTTCTGAGTATATATTTCACTAAAAGTTTTCAAAAGAAAATTTTGAAAGAAAGAAACACATCACAAAAGGAGGAAAACACTGCTTCAAATACAGCATTTCTTTTGGCCATCCAGTGGAACAAGACTTTCTAATCCAGAAATTTTTAATTTCTAGAATTAAATTTAATCCAGAAATTTCTAATCCAGCACTATTGTTCTGGTGAATATCTTTTCCTGCTAAGAGAATCTTTAGATTTTTCTATCTCAGTCTATTTAGGGTGAAATACTCCCTTATTCAGTGTCTGACTACTAGGATAACATGTTAAAATTAGAAAATAGTATAACTTATTTTCTATATTTATGGGTTCTTTTTCTATTTTTTGTTTTGTTTTGTTTTGTTTTGTTTTCCTACTGTCAAATCAGCATAGGAGCAGACACTGTTGGTGGTGGAGGGGAAATGGGCTGTCACATAAGGTTAAGCACCTGAGGTCTGAATGCCTGGGTTCAAATCTCAGGTGTATTTCTAATTAGCTGTTTCATCTTAGGCCTATCCTATAAAGGATGATTCTTGCTCAAAGAAAAGTATGGCCCTTCACCTTATCTCCCAGGAAATATCCTCTACTCTTGGAATTTCCTGACTAATAAGAATGTCTGTGTTTACCTGCAGACCTTGGACCACACTAGATATTGTATGCTAATGATGTTATCTGTAGTGAGGACCTTGGGCCACAAGGCATCAGTTCAACATCTGAAGGGGTCAGAGGCTAAGGTTAGCCATGCAGGCTGTTAGCCAGGGCCACACAGCAATCCTTAATGAAAACTCTGGACCCCAAAGTTTGAATGAGCTTCTCTGATTGGCAACACCCCATGAGTACCCTCACACACTGTTGCTGGAAGAAATAAATGCTATCCACTGGGAGTGGATTCTACTGGGAGAGGACAATTGTTAACTTTATGTCTGGTCTCCCCGGACCCTACCCTAAGCATCTCTTCCTTTTGCTGATTTTATTTGTGTCCTTTTGCTATAAAAACTGTGAGCATAGCTGTTTTCTGCAGTTCTATGAATCCTTCTAGTAAGTTATTGAATCTAAAAGTGGTCTCAGGTACCTCTCAACTGTGCAAGCTAGTTACGTAATTTTTGAATCTCTGTTTTCTTATCACGTGGGATTGTTATGAAAAACAATTGAATAACGTCAGTTAAACACTTGGCATCATGCCTAGAAATATAAAGGAATAAAAGCATGCTTGGCTAGTTTTACTTCTGTTTTCCCACTGCTTTTGGTCTAGAAAAAAAAAAAAAACTCATTTGAAATGCTGGTGAATGAGACACCAAATTGCTGTGGAGACACTAAATTTCATGGAATTTGATTATGCTGTAGGGAGAATAGGAAGAAACAGAGTATACTTTGTAGCAGGTGTATGGGGCCTCTGAGTAAAGAGTAATAGGTGTTGATCACCTGAAATCTTCTAAATATAAAATGCCTCAGATCATGGTGCCCAGCAATCAATGCACTACACAGATGAAAGAGTTTTTTTGTTTTCAGTACCGTAAAACTATTTTCTATGGTATAGGCATAGTCTTTGTATTTTCTTGATACTACTACTGTTTCTGCCTATCTTTGCAAAAATGACAGAATCCATTTCTCTTAATTGAAAATCTGTATATATTTTCCATTGCCAAATTGTATTCAATTATTCATTATCATGAAAACTACTAGTCATTCTGATTTTGACTTTACTTAAAATATACAGTCTTCTACTGTCCTCTCCTTTGAACATCTCTAAATACAAAGTGCACAGAATTTTCTTAAGCTACATAAAATACTAAATACCATTTTAAAATTTATTAAAAGTCTTTAAAATATACATTTCAAAAAGCTCATTCTGAAAAGAGAAATGTCATATAAACTTACAATGATACAAATAATTTACTATTCAAACATTAACCATTCTACAAAAAAAGCTACGTACTTACTTTAAATGTCGGTGAGAGATAATTTTTTAGCAACCAGAATTTCACTGGTGTTTTGGTGTTACGCAAAACAGAAAGCATCATAATTCTGTATAAAAGAACATTAAACCCAATATACGTTAACAGTAACAAGAGTTCATATTTTTTAACCTTGAAGTGTTTTTTAAAATGTAATTTTAATTTTTTAAATTTCACTTTAAGTTCTGGGATACATGTGCAGAACATACAGGTTTGTTACATAGGTCTTTTTAAAGGCTTTTAAATAATTGAAGGTATGAATTAGAAGGTTTTCACAATGAAATGTGAAGAAACAAACTAAAATATGGTTTATCAAGTATGTAATGTGTAAGGATGAATACATATATATCATGGTAGCTTCATCTGGGCCCAGTTGTCTACGACTGTGTGATTAATAATAAGTCTGCAAACCCTGAAGAGCTGAATGATCTATCTATATTGACGAATTCACTGGATGGGTCAATTGGTTTGCTAACCTAAACCTCTGAATGGAAAGGATACAAATGAATCTAAAGTTCCATTTTAATGTATCATTGCTACACTTCAAATATTTTTGAGTTATTCTCTGTGACCTTTCTATATTACCTGTTTAAAAATAGCCTTTTGTACTTTGCAATATGCATTTCTCCCCTCATTCCTTTCCTTTTTATAAAACAATGTTTTCTTCACTGGAAAAGGATAATTTACTATAGTAAATTATATATATATATAGTAAGTACTGTACATATAAAGTAAATATATATATAGTGTGTGTGTATATATATATATTCTTACCTATCCAAAATGTCTATTTGCTAGCCTTGAAGAAAACCAATTTTCCAAATCAAGCCAAACTCATGAAATTTCATATTCAAATATATTTACTTCATAATTTTAAGTAAAAAAAAGCAAGGTGTAAAGTAGTATGTTCTTTGTTACTATTTGGGTAAAAGGACTTAAAAAAACTGAAATAAATAAATACATATACACACATATATATTTACGTGTGTGTGTGTGTATCTCTTTAGCAGGACATAAAAATAATACTACGGGTTTCCTGTGAGAAAAGGAACTGAGTATCAAGGAAACAGAGGCGGGAATTTTTTTTCCTCCAGTGTATATTCTTTTATTTTTTTTGAAATTTGAACCATGTAAATATTTCTTTTTCAAAATATAAAGTTAAAAAATATACCTACCTTAAAAAACGTTCATATAAATGACCAGAAGCAACTGAAAAAATGTTTAGGACATCTTTTTCCTTTTTGTCTTCTTTATGCAACCTTATTGTGAAACTTGGAATAAAAAAGTAATTGACATTTCTTAAACATACATACGGAAACGTTGTACACCTAAATACTAAATATAAGCAATAAATACAGAAATGTATTTCAAAACAGTTAAGCTATAAACACTATAATATTTACAAACTAATATTAAAATATTTGACAATATCATTTGAAGCTTTATGAGTTTTTTTTTTAATTTGCAATATGGAATATAATTATATTGTCTCTAGGTGAATGGGCTGTTATTTTTGAATTTCTGTGAGCTGCCAAAGGTTGTTTTCAGAACAAAGAATGAATTACAGCTTGACATGGCCATATCTAGTGTACTGAAACTTTAAACAGGCCAATAATGAGGGAAGGAACAGAATGCAGAAGTGTGGAACTATAGCACAGCAAGAATGTATATGGTAACACACAGCAAGAATGTATATGGTAACAGGGTAGGTGTCTGAGTGCTGCTGATGGGGCTCACCAACACTAAAGTATTTTTAAACCACCATCTACAATTTGGAGCTCCTCTGACCAAGCAGATTTTCTCCTCCACGCAGGGTATGGAGTACCCTCTTGGTACTATGGATGATTTCCATGACAAAGCACTAGGGAGCCATGTCTACTCCCTGGTTTATATCATGGTAGCGTCATCTGGGTCCAGTTGTCATATACATTACCTTTTTGGAGTTAGACCACCTCCATTTCATTTTGTATAGGCCCATTTCATATACAAAATGACTGAATTTTTTATTTACAGTATTCATAAAGTACAAATTCATCTTTTCTTCCTAAACATTTTAAAGTATTTTATATAAACAGATATTTAGAATGAATAAAATTTGGTAAACAACTTACAGGCACCACTAAAGGTATGTTGCAAAATATAGATTGTTATAGATAGAAGTATTTTTCAAATCTTGTAATCTCCCAAATAAGAAAAGAAGTTGATTCAGTGGCAAGAAAAAATAATCATTCTAAGAACTAAAACTAAGATGAAAAAAGTCAAAGCATCATAAGACACACAATACTATGTATCTGGAGCAGTTAGCATCCCAAAACTTACCATCTCTGCTTCTAACAAAGCATTTTGTTTTGGTATCCTTTTATATAGCAAGTGGCTATACCATACTTAAACAGTTATCTTCAATCATTCTTATCTCTACCTTCTAATTTTAATGGAAGCTCTTAGATGGATACTCTTAAAATTGCTCGGATTCTATTCCATTATCCCCTGTCAAACATACCTACCCTCCAAATCATCTCAATGAGTGGCCTCGATCCTTTCTCTATCAGTAACTTGTTCAAAGCACACACTGTGACAGTAATATGATTTTTCTTACCAAGGAAGGACTCAACTATAGAAAAAGAGGCTTCAACTGGGCAAAATCCAAAATGATGGAAGTGCTTTTGACTAGCATAACCAAATATGTTTAAGTTGTTGAACCTATTTTGGCTAACATTTCTATTTCTTATCTTTGATCAAAATGATTACTGGTTTGCCATCATAGCTCACACAGGGTTCAAATCTCTAAAATGGACATTCAAAGTTCTTTACAACGTGCATCTACAGGAGACAGCTTTTGTTTTTGCTCACCTAACATCTGTTCCCCTTCTAGTAACAACCTGGTATCTTGGGGGGAATCATTCCTCCTCCCATCACACCCTATGAGGTTTAGTTGGGACAGGCCTTCCCATCAGTTCTAGAAGTAGGCGTATGACTCACGCTTGGTTATCAGAGTCACAGAAATCAGTTCAGTTTGGGACACATAGCTATAGTTGGACCCATGAATCAGCCTTGGAACTTTTACTGGAACTGTTTGGAAAGAGGCATTTTCCTGCCACTGGAAATAGTAAACTTTTAATTTTAAAAGTCTATCTTAAAATGGAGGAGACACAGAAAGAGTAGACCTAAGAGATGGAGAAAGACTGTATCCACACCACATCACCCAATGGCCAATGCCAGGTATACTCCTGGATTCTTTCGATATGAGTCAATATATTCCTTACGTAGGTTTGTTTTTCGAGGCAGGGTCTCACTCTGTCACCCAGGCTGGAGTGCAGTGTTGCAATCTTGACTTACTGCAGCTTTGACCTCCCAGACTCAAGCAATCCTCCCACCTCAGCCTTCTGAGTAACTGGAACTACAGATACATGCCACCATGACTAGAAAATTTTTAAACTTTTTGTAGATACAGGGTCTCATTATGTTGCCCAGGCTAGCCTTGAACTCCTGGGCTCAAGCAATCCTCCTGTCATCACCTCTCAAAGTGTTAGGATTATAGGTGTGAGTCACAACGCCTGGCCTGTGTTCCTTTTTAAACTAACAATAAAACAGTATAGGTATCAATCTAACATAAACAGTCCCTACTATTTTCAAGTTGCAGCTAGCTAGGCTACTTTCTTTTCTTTGAGGAACATATCCAATCTTTTTGCCTTCATGTAACCGCCTTCACTCAATCTTTAACTTTTGAAATCCTGTCTTGTCCTTTAAAACAGATCTTTGCTACACACTTCTTCAAGGAGTATTTCCTCAGGTTCCTTGTAAGTGGATATATAATTTTTCTCCATTGGTTTGTACAGTATTTTATTTGTCATCTGTCTTACAGCTCTAGTTTCCTATCTTGTACACAGTAGTAACATTTATGTATTTATCTTATCCCTCCTAGATTAGAGGACCTTCGCTTTACTTACATTTTCACTACCTGTGAAAATTCCACATACTAGACTTCTGGATCAATCTAGCGATGTGTTAAAATATTCATTAGCAATTACCTTTTAATGGAATCCCATATTCCTTTTGTTTTTTCATCTTCATCGGTAAGGATATCTTCCTTAATTTTGCCTGTTTCTTTTTTCACCTAGATAGCAAGGCAAAAAAGATTAGAATTTGGCTGCTTTAATATCGTGCTGTATGGTTAGAAAGTGAAACATACTGGGTGAGATTACCCATAGAAATCTAAGATTGACAGTTGCAGTAACCAAAGACAGGCAATATCTTCGCACAATGTTGTAAACAATCTGGTCTTCAACTATCAATTCAACCTCTTTGTTCAGTTTCTTCGGTGGTTACTTCCATATTGCTAAATAATGTGCTTGCACTTGTGTTTACTAATTTATCAGCTTTAGGCATTATCTACTAGTATTTCTGAATTCAGAGTTTAGACATTATTTATTCTTTGTGATGACAGATGAATAGCTCACTTATTGTCATCCTTCCCTTTCCCTATTTGTCTGGAAATTTTGGTAGTAATATGTTTATCTTCAGTTCTTCTACTGAGTATTTTTTGTCACTTTAAATAGTATCTAAATCTCTTTCTTTATTCCCACAATCCCAACAGTTTCTCGTGTATAATCTGTTTATAAGGACACTACTATTTCTATGATTTCCTTCTACCTCCCAACTTATATTAGTTAAACCTTGACTTTAGCATTTGTAAATATTGATAACATTTACATTTAGTTCAGTAAACATAATTGTATCTGTTGCATTTTGCTATGGTGATTCTAAAACTTGAAAATCAGTAAAAGTGTTCATTATGACAATGTAAAATTAACCATTGAAGAGTCAGAAAATCTACTAAAACTCTATTTCCTCTGTACAGTTACAGTTTTAGTATAGTACAGCATAGTTATAGTTTCCTCCTATGGTCACCATGCCACTCCTAGGAGACTCTTGCTGGTTCAGATGAATTTTCCTTTCTTACATTCCACCAGCAGAGAACTATTTTTTCCTGGAATTTCAATGTCGTTATTTTTTCTTGTGGGGAGATATATAAATATGTCTTCCTTATCACAGACATAATCTTTTCCAGTTTATTACTCATGTTATCTAATTGTCTGGAATTCTTGTCTACCTGAAGACATTTTTCTTATAGTTCAACAATTAACCGTTTCTTTCTAGATTTTCCTTACATTGGTTTACAGATTAGTTTCACCATTTCTTGGACTACCGATCTTCTTTCTTGATCTTGATTTTCATCTTCATTGTACTGCCAAATGTCTCCAAGAAGGGGTATGAAAAATAATTTTTCTAAATCTTCATACTTCAGAAACTAACTTTTCACCTTCACATTTGATTAAGAATTTGGCTAGATACAGAATCTTAGGTTCGAAATAATTTTCCTCAAAACACTGAAAGCTTTTGCTGTCTTTTAACAGCTAAGTATTTTGAAAATGAAATTCTGATGCTAGTGTTAAGTGTCATTCTGTTGCAGTTACGCACTTTTCCTTCTTAGTAGCTATTATAATCTTATATGGGCCATTTTCATTCATCCTACTTCATAATTTGTGGACTCTTTTGACATGAACATTTTTCTCTCTCAGCTTTAGGACACTTTCCCTCCTCCATCTTCTCTGTTGTTTCTGGAATTCCTCTTAGTAGGCTATTGGATTTCATAGGCTGATCCTCTATGTTGCTTATCTTTTCTCCTCCCTGTTTTCTATCTTTTACTATAATTCTGAGAACGAGATGGTTAGGCGATAAAACTGTGTTATTAGAAAACAAACTGAAGGTGGTCGGGCGTGGTAGCTCATGCCTGTAATCCCAGCACTCTGGGAGGCCGAGGTGGGTGGATCACTCGAGGTCAAGAGTTTAAGACCAGCCTGGCCAACACAGTGAAACCCCACCTCTACTAAAAATACAAAAAATACACGCAAACACAAAAATTAGCCAGGCGTGGTAGCACATGCCTGTGGTCCCAGTTATTCAGGAGGCTGAGGCAGGAGGATCACTTGACCTTGGGAGACGGAGGCTGCAGTAAGCCAGTATCGGGCCACTGCACTCCAGGGTGAGAAACAGAGCAAGACTCTGTCTCAAAACAAAAACAAAAACAAACCACTGAAAGACCTAGGTATGGGTAGGTTGTAGAATATTTGTAATTGGTATCTTTCATCAATTCATAAAAATTCTTAGTCATTATTGCTTCAAATGTTACTTGTAACCCATTCTTTAATTATCTTTGAAATTCCATTTAGGTTAATTTTATTTATCCAACAAATACTCATAAAGTGCTTTATCTTATCTTCATAACAGTCCTGTAAGGTATATTCTATTGCCAACCCTATTTTACAGATGAGGAAATGAGACAGAAAGAGATGAAGTAATCCGTCCAAGGTCACATAGCTAGTGAGTGGCAGAGCCAGTTTTAAATCCACTACTGGTAATCTTAGACTTTCACACTAGCGTGTGTGTGTGTGTGACTGCTCTCTGCTATATTTTCTTTTTTTCCTGTCTCTGTTGCATTCAGTATACTTTTTCTGGCCTATCTCCCAACTTGCTAATTTTATCTGAAGGCATGTTCAAGCTATCTACTGAATTATTAATTTTGGTATTGTATTACTCAGTTTCCAAAGTTCTACTTTAAAAAAATCTGATATACATGTTTTATAGTTTCATGTTCCCTGCAATTATTTTTAAATTCATCTTTAATTTCTTTTAAAAAAGTACAGCTGTTTCAGAGGCTATTCTAATAATTCTAATATCTTGAGTCTTTGTGTATCGGTTTTGTTTCTGCTGGTTTTGTTGGTTGGTTAACTTTGACTATGAGTTGGCCTTTATACCAGAAAAACTTGATTTGCAGCTTAGGCTACTGTAACCTTATTCCAGAGATTTATGGACATCTCTTCTAGATACTTCTATATCCTATCAATCTGGAATGATTTTAGTACCAATTTAAGGTTCAGGATTCCCTGGGCTACTTAGCTGACACAAATTTGGGCGAAAAGACTACGAGGAGTAATTTTTTATGTTTCATCCTTAGCCTGAAAATAGAGCTAGTTTATTGTAGAGAGGGTCTTCTAATAGATTATTTTATTTGCGTTTCTGGGTTTTAATTTTTGTTCCCTAACCCATCAAATTAAATAAAAATGGTAGTTAAAGTGTGACAGAACAGAAAAATGTTCCCAGGACAATAGTAGCTTCCTTGAGTCAAGAGAAGTTTCTGTGCTTGCTTATTTCACTAGACTCTTATTTTCCCTTTAATTTTGGTTTTTGTTTCCTTATTATCCTTATTATCTGATTATCAGTTCCTCATTGTTTTTAAGATTTTAAAAAACTTTTATCTAATATTTTCACTAGTTTTAAGCAGGAGGGTTGGTCCAAAAAAAATCTGCTATCATTAAAAACTCCCTTTCTCTCCCTCTTCAAAAAACATCACCTTCTCTTTTAGAACTAATTTTCAGTGCATGTTCCTGATCTCATCTCTAGAGTCCAATTTGTAACATTATTTGGCTACAGATAGATTTAGTAGATATATCACAATGTAAAAAAAAATCCTTCTCTTCTATCTTCAAGTTCTGTTTTCCTTTGTGAACTAAATCCTCTTCTTTTTTTTACTGCTGGAGTTCAAATATAACATTTTAGGTTGTAAAATTGTAAAGTTAGTTGTAAAATAAATCAATTAATTAAAAAACAAAGAAGATAATTCTTAATATTAAGAACAAAGCCTATAACAAGCTCTGCCCCACATACTTTTACTTCCAATATCTTGCTTTTGAAGCTGTTTAATACAACAATGATATCTTCTAGGTCTGCTTGAGAGTCAGTTCCTTCATGCCTAAAAGTAGAAAAATGTGTCCATAATTAATTTAAGAACAGACATACAATTATGATGGCAGAAATAACAGAATAAACTCATTTTGCAATAAACGTAAGTCCAAAATCACTAGTGCATATATCATGTTCTTCTGTTTCTACAGTCAATTAAGATATACTATAATATGCTGTAGTTTTCAAAATTATCCGATAAATTTTAACTTAGTACACATTAAAATTGTACAAAAGTAACTCATTAAATTCAACACCACCCAATCACTCTGAAAGTTCAAATTATGGCTTATCTTTGCTGTTATATACCAAGGCTGTCACAAAACTAAAATCTTTCATATCCCTGATATATTGCAATGATAATTACAATTTTTTACACTTCAAAGTTGTTTATATATCAAAGGAATTCTACACTATCTAACTTTTTAATATCCACCAGTCATTTTCAAATGCCAAAATTTGAAATACATTGTTAAACTAATGAGACTGAAAATGTGTCTATGATGTCCATCTGCATCACTTGAATGCTTCCATTGTGTATTACACATAATGCAGTTTTTTCTCCCTTTTTCAAAATTGCTTAAATACGGCAATTGTGCTCCAAAATTATTTTTTCAAACCATTCTCGCTATGGACTAAAAAATTCTATCATATTTACAATAAAGTTGAATTTCGTTGAAAGGGAAGTAATTAGATGTCAAATCAGTAGCTACTTTTGAGTTGTTATATATAATACATACTTTTAACATTTTTCCAAAATGAACACCTGGGGAGTCTAGCACTATCATGACTGACATGTCTTTGACTTTCTCTTACTCCCAATTCCTGAGCTCACATGGTTAAACCAAAGTAGCAGGCAGAACTCTGTCCAACAATCACCACTAGAAAACAGAAAGAAGCCAGGTGTGATGGCTTACACCTGTAATCCCAGCACTTTGGGAGGCTGGGGTGGGAGAATCACTTGAGCCCAGGAGTTTGGGCACAATGTGTGTTATAATAAAAGATGTTCAATAAGTATTTATTGAAAGCAATGAAATCTAGGAATATTTATTAAGGGTATAAAAAAGACTTTATCAAGAGTTGGCAAACTATGGCCAGTAAACCAAATCAGGTTTATGGTCTATTTTTTTAATAGCCCTAAGCTAAAAATGATTTTCACACTTTAAAATGATTGTTAAAAAAACAATTTTGACAAAGACCACATGTGCTCTCAAATGAACATTACTTACTTTGGCTCCTTACCAAAAAAGTGTGATGATCCCTGCTTTGTACTGATGAACAGGAAAATTTTTGTGCAAAACACCAATTCCAAACTGAATATGACCCAGAGATAATGGTGTTGTTATATAAGATATAATGTATACTATATTGTCATTAAATGATCAATATATCAATTATGCTGGTATAGGGAAAAATCTAAGAGCCTGAATTTGTGGGTGCTGGCTTGGCATTGGGGCTGGGCAACAGCTTAGAGCTTCTGGGGTAGGCCTGGTGGTTGGGCAGGCTTGGAAACGGAATCTACCAGGCAGATTTGGAGCTTGGGGCTACAGAATCCGGCAGTTGAGTCTTCTGGTACCAGCATAAAGTTGGGGCTATGGGGCCTACCTGGCTTTGGGTTTTATTGGGGTAAGCATGGTTTTGGGGTCCAAGACAAAGTCTGGTGCTCACTTCCCTCTCCCTCCCCCAAGTGGGTATCTCTCCAGTTGTGCTGTATCAGGTTGAGGAAGGAGTGATGTATGTAATGTAAAATTATCCTTTCTACACTCTTCAATGTGTCTTTCTTATTTCTGTGCTACACTGCACTGTTGTAATAGCTCACCTCGTTCCTTAGTTTTTATTAAGGTAGTTTCATGTGTGGAGTGCACAGCTGTTCAAATTGATGTTTCTGTAAGGGTATGAGCACCGGAATGTCTTATTTTGCTCTCTTGCTGATATTCAGACCTAACCCAGTCATTTTTTTTTTTTATTTTTTTTTTGAGCCAGAGTCTTGCTGTCTGTCCCAGGCTGGAGTGCAGTGGTGCGGTCTCCGCTCACTGTAACCTCCGCCTCCCAGGTTCAAGCAATTCTTGGGCCTCAGTCTCCCGAATAGCTGAAGTTACAGGTGTGTGCCACCATGCCTCGCAAATTTTTGTATTTTTAGGAGAGACGGGGTTTTGCCATGTTGGTTGGGCAGGTCAACTCCTGGCCTCCAGTGATCTGCCTGCCTCGGCCTACCAAAGTGTTCAGATTACAGACTTGAGCCACTGCGCCAGACCAATCTTAACATTTTAATTGTTGTTTTGATGATCTTGGTTGTATTACACTAAAAACATATTTATGTGTAAAAATTTAAAAGCAGTCCGCATAACTCACCCAATTATTTGATAAATATCTTCAGATTTTCCTTGGTGTAACCTCAGTATCCAAGCACCTGGGTTTGCTTTTAATTGAAAATACCCCTTTTAAGATGAGAAAAAAATAATCATTGAGTAATATGACTAAAAACCATCTAATTGTTCATGAATACACGAATGATCCAAGAAAGTATTTACTAACTGTAGAATGAATAAATTCTATAAATCAATTCCAAGTAAAGAGATTTTATAATAACCTGTTAAAAGAATATTATGAAAGTATGATTTTCCCCATTTTGTTTTATTTATCTTATTCAAAGATTCAATTTTGTTTTCTGCAAACTGTTCAGCAACAGCAGAATAAATATTATTTCATTTTACTCTTAGGAAAACAGAATTTCACCAAAACATCAAATTAAATATCATCAATTAAATAATACTTACATGATTGGCCATCACTATTGTATCAACCACAACTGGTTTATTTTTTGTGCCTAGTGTGAACTGCAGACCCTGAGGAGGCTGTTCTGTCACTTTATCAAAGCAATGTCCTTCGAGTAGTAAGTATTCTAGTTCATATTCTGCTGTAACAGTTTTCTCAGTCTGTGGAGGAAGTATGTGATTGTTTCTGGTGTTAGTAAAACTCATAAAACAAAATTTTGAAAAAAATAAATGTGATTATTTTAATACTGGCCAATGTATTTTGGTGGGTAACTTCAAGTCTTTCTTTTACACATCAGTGAATTTATGAGTTGAACTGATTTCTTCAAGACAAAAAGCTTATGATAAACTTTTTTTTTTCATGACATAAGCTTTACCTGAACCTCATGATATATGCACCAGTATAACCAAGTAGGAAAGACATGAACATTAGATTTAGATGGGAAATTCCTTAAAGAATCTGCTTCACTTTGCTATTGTCCTGAAGCTACCACTTCAGACTTAGCAAGAAAGCTAACTTACTATCTATTGGCTTTCCTGTAATTAAAAAAATTAATGTCTATAATCAACTAATTATAAATTGATCAATATAATTCATTTTTAAAGTTAATTTTAAAAAATTAATAAAATTAATTTCCACTTCCCAAGTGGAAAGAAGAAAAAACAGAATGCACCTCAACAGAATAAATACTAATATAAACATCAACACACTGATTTCTATTTCTTGTCTTCATAAAATTTTTTATAAGTAACCTGCCTTTTCATTAAACATGGTTTTCTAAGAACATGTCTCTGCCTCTATAAACATCTTTTAAAATGGCTGGATATTCCAATTGTTTCTGGATTTTTCTCTGTTGCAAATGTTATGATAAATACTTTCAAGATAAAGCTTTTTCTCTACTTCATATGAATAGCATAACTAAACATGAAAATAAATCAAACAGTAAGTGATTTTCACAGATTGAGAATTCTGTTAAGATTAAAGACAGTGATGTTACCTATATTTAATATTATTTCACCATATTAGGTTTTCAACACTATTGTTTAGTGTGTTTAGGATATAGAGTATTTGGATATATTCTGTATTGTATAGTTGTTTTCCTTGACTGCAATTATCTCAGAAATAATAATTACAATAATTGTTTATAGCATTTCCTTTGTTTTTTTTTTTTTTTTTTTTTTTTTTTTTT
>NW_016819762.1:1005912-1009895 GCF_001698545.2 Rhinopithecus bieti | reverse complement strand
ATCTAGAACTAGATGTACCGTATGACCCAGCCATCCCATTACTGGATATATACCCAAAGGATCATAAATCATGCTGCTATAAAGACACATGCACACGTATGTTTATTGTGGCACTATTCTAGAACTAGATGTACCGTATGACCCAGCCATCCCATTACTGGATATATACCCAAAGGATCATAAATCATGCTGCTATAAAGACACATGCACACGTATGTTTATTGTGGCACTATTCACAATAGTAAAGACTTGGAATCAACCCATATGTCCATCTGTGACAGACTGGATTAAGAAAATGTGGCACATATACACCATGGAATACTATGCAGCCATAAAAAAGGATGAGTTCGTGTCCTTTGTAGGGACGTGGATGCAGCTAGAAACCATCATTCTTAGCAAACTCCCGCAAGAACAGAAAACCAAACACCCCATGTTCTCACTCATAGGTGGGAACTGAACAATGACATCACTTGGTCTCGGGAAGGGTAACATCACACACCGGGGCCTATCATGGGGAGTGGGGAGGGTGGGGGGGATTGCATTGGGAGTTATACCTGATGTAAATGACAAGTTGAGGGTTGCTGACGAGTTGATGGGTGCTGACGAGTTGATGGGTGCAGCACAGCAACATGGCACAAGTATACATATGTAACAAACCTGCACATTATGCACATGAACCCTAGAACTTAAAGTATAATAATAAAATAAAATAAAATACAGCAAAACTGAAGTTAAGTCTAAAAGTGCTATTAAGAAGTTGCTTTCAACTTAATCCTGTTTGTTTTTAGTTGAGCTTTTAAAAGTGGTGCTAGAATTTCAGCTTGAATTTCACTTGTTTCCTATCATTTCATATTATTAGTGGTGGTAAAAGTTAATAAAATAGCTGAAAAATAGACCATGGTCAGATTTGAAGGAGGATGCATACAAGTCGTAATACAATATCAGATCATAAACTACTAGAACCTGCATAATTCAGGTATATCTTAAAGGGATTTTAGTCATGTTCATTAAGGAATAGTTAACATTGGTAGATAATATACATAGACTTAGATAGTAGTGTCAACAAAATAATGATTGTCTATTTCTTATAAGCATTAACTCTTCTGCAGTATAATGTGTTTTAGTCTTTTTGTTTGTAGACTTCTGGTCAGATCATTAAGCCATTTTCAATTTTAAAATATTTTAGAAGAAAATCTCAGTTTTGGTCACATTATGTATTTTTATGTTTTATTAACAGCTTTTATCGTTTTGTTCTGGAACCAGAACTGATGTCAGGGGCTAATGACGTGTCTTCTCTGGGACCAGTGGCAAAATTTTTGGATATTCCTGAATCACCCCTCCTAACCCTCAACATGATTACTCCAGAAGGCTGGTTGGTTGAAATAGTACACAGCAACTGTGACCTTGATAATATTCACTTAAAGGATGTAAGTTATTGTGTATAGTCATATAAAGAGAGAGAAACAGGATAAATTCTTATCAGCTATTACAATTGTAGCAAGTGAGCGATCATACTATGAATGTTTACCAGAATATTCTTTTTTATATTCTAGGTCCTGATCCAGTCTTTCCTTTGATTTTTAAGTTTTTCTAATTTCCAAATTCAGCTTCTCTAGTTTTCCAAGTTCCTAGGTGTCTTTACCTTTTTTCTTTCTTTCTTTTTGCCTCAGACTACTTACTTACAAAGATACTTCTCTAAGATGAACAATGTCAAAAATATGGAGAGGAACACTTGGCAGCTTAGTACAACACCATTAAGTACTTATTTTGCTCTTGAAGTTTAGTTTTTAACTCAGAGAGCAAATTTCACCCAAAACTGTTTCGTTGTTGTTGGTTTTGTTTTGTTTGTTTGTTTGTTTGTTTTTGTTTTGCCTCATAGCTCATAGCCAGAGAAAGTAGTCCTAACTAGATTAGGGTAGAAAGTAGGAAACGAAATTTGCGGTATACTGCAGGCCAAGTATACCTCCTTCTCATCACACCCTATATGACCCTTATCTAGTGAGTAGTCAGAATTCTCTGCCTCAGTTGTTGTAATTCACAGTACAGAAAGAAAGTATTAAACTGAGTCTTTTAAACATTGAATTTAGAATGAGAAAAGGAATTCAGAAACCACAAAAAAGGGAAGCGTTTTAGAAGAATTTAAGATATGTGTGTTGGTCTGTTTTCACACTGCTATAAAGAACTGTCTGAGACTGGGTAATTTAAGAAGAAAAGAGGCTTAATTAACTCATAGTTTCACATGGCTAGGGAGGCCTCTAGAAACAATCATGGCATCATGGTGGAAGGGGAAGCCAGGCACGGCTCACATGACAGCAGGAGTGAGGGAAGTGCCACACACTTTTACACTATCAGACATCATGAGTACTCACTACTATGAGAACAGCAAGGGGGAAATCTACCCCATGATCCAGTCACTTCCCACCAAGCCCCTCCCCTGACACGTGGGGATTACAGTTAGACATGAGATCTGGGTGGGTACACAGAGCCAAACCATATCACTTGGTATCCAGAAAATGAGGAAAAAATACTTCTTTCTCCTCATTGTCATCCCTCTGACCTATTTCCAACTCTTTGTGTCTGATACCTCCTATAGAATATAGCCATTGCTTTGACCAAAGCATAAACATTTACCTGTAATAATTTGGTTAAGATTGTTTATAATGTTTATTTCTCATGCATATGCATTACCTTTTGCCTAAAGATTTTCCTTCTAGGAAAGTTTATTTTGATCCACTCCTGTGTGGATTCTGTAGGATCCTAAATCACTTTTCTGTAACATATTCCCCATCACTCCCAACTGGACCCACCTAAAAACCTAAAACTCAGTCATAACCATCTTCTGATATCAGTCCTTCAAATTTAGAGAAAAAGCAGCAAACTAATAGCATTAATGAGAAAAGTTAACAAATTAATCTTACAAGAAGTGAAAAAAAAAAAAAAATCACTGTTTTTTCCATGATCAGTCAGATCTCTTAACAGAGTCTGGAATTCTTCATGAAGAGAGTGCGGCAATATACTCAATAAGGTAACTTTTAAACACCCTACCCAAAAGTGTGAAGTGTTTGTAGTGGGAGAAATTAGTACAGCTTAGAAAAGACTTTAAATTGAGTCTGCTGGTGAAAATTTCAGCAGCTATTCAACAGCTGATGGAGATTAACTAAAACTTTTTTTTTGTAGTGAGTGTCAAATCTAATAGCATCTTTTTAGAAGGTGTTCAGATGAATACTAGCTCTCACTCTGAAGTTAGAAGACTAGGATGAAGGAAAATTTCCTGTGTTTTCATAGTTTAGGTGAATAAACAAAAGGAGATTATAAATTCTAGCGTCTGTAAAATTAACTACACCTCAGGCTCATCTTTTTCATTGTGTGCTATACATACTTAAAATATTCTGCAACCATCCTGGAAAAATAACAAAGGCATTTGTTATAGTAGAAAGGATTTTTTGATAAAGGGGAAAAGTGTGTACACCCTGGCAAAAATGAGACTAGCAATGAGATATTTACCACCATATAGTAACTTGTGCAAATATTCCTGGTTACACCTAATTCCCAAACACTATACAAACACCTGGAAGAAACTTGATCTGGGAAAATTCTCCATTGGCAGGACTTTGTTCACATGATTGTCACTACATTGACATTATTGCACAACCAGCATTAATTCCATAATTAAAGGTGACAAAAATGATTAATAAAGCTAGGCCAGGCACAGTGGCTCACACCTGTAATCCCAGCACTTTGGGAGGCCAAGGCGGGTAGATCATGAGGTCGGGAGTTTGAGACCAGTCTGACCAACATGGTGAAACCCCGTCTCTACTAAAAATACAAAAATTAGCCGGGCGTGGTGGTGCACGCCTGTAATCCCAGCTACTCAGGAGGCTGAGCAGGAGAATTACTTGAATCCGGGAGGTGGAGGTTGCAGTGAGCCAAGATTGTGCCACAGCACTCCAGCCTGGGCGACAGAGCGAGATTCTGTCTCAAAA
>NW_016819762.1:1002087-1005495 GCF_001698545.2 Rhinopithecus bieti | reverse complement strand
TTTTTTTTTTTTTTTTTTTTTTTTTTTTTTTTTTTTTTTTTTTTTTAGATGGAGTCTCGCACTCTCGCCAGGCTGGAGTGTCGTAGCGCCAGCTCGGCTCACTGCAAGCTCTGCCTCCCAGGTTCATGCCATTCTCCTGCCTCAGTCTCCCAAGTAACTGGGACTACAGGTGCCCACCACCACACCTAGCTAATTTTTTTTGTATTTTTTTAGTAGAGATGCGGTTTCACTATATTAGCCAGGATGGTCTCGATCTCCTGACCTTGTGATCTGCCCGCCTCGGCCTCCCAAAGTGCTGGGATTACAGGCGTGAGCCACCGTGCCCAGCCTACAGCATTTCTTTCTTGATTCCTGTTCTTATTTTACTGGTTTTAAGAACAAAAATTAAGTACCTTCTCTGAAGACAGTATTTGTTTCAACAACTTTAGCTGAATTCTGAATTAGTTGTTGAATTACTATTCTAGGGATGAACTTTATATAATTTATTCACCTATATCCAGAGTCTTTACAGCAATTTACTTGACTGGAAAGATTTTCACTGGATAGTCTCAGAATAATATGAGAATGTTAAAATTAGAAAAGATTGTAGAGATCATGTAGTTCAACACCCTCACTTTACAGACAAGCTATACACCAAAGTGACTGTAAAGCTCAATTATTTTATTATGAATTAGGTACTAGGAAAGGGTCTAAATACACTTACCCAGTTTGTGAATAATAGTATCTTCTTAATTTTATAATATATTAATGTGAAAATTTCTCTTGTTCCTATAGATTTATATAACAGACTTCAATTCTGTTGACTTATTCAAACCACAACATAAAAACACAGCCAATTCCTTTTCCAAAGAGTTATTTCTAGTGAATATTTTAAGTTTTCATAGAGGTGATTTAAGTTAAATTAGTTCCTATTTTCAAAACTCATTTATTTATTTATTTATTTGTTTGTTTGAGACAGGGTCTCACTCTGTCACCCAGGCTGGAGTACAGTGGCACGATCTTGGCTCACTGCAACATCCATCTCCCAGGCTTAAGCGATTCTCCCACCTCAGCCTCCCAAGTAGCTGGGATTACAGGAACAGGCCACCACTCCCAGCTAATTTTTTGTAGTTTTAGTAGAGATGGGGTTTCACCATGTTGGCCAGGCTGATCTCGAACTCCTGACTTCAAGTGATCTTGGCCTACCAAAGTGCTGAGATTATAGGTGTGAGCCACTGCGCCTGGCCACAAAGCTCATTTTTAGCAAAAATATGAAAGTTAGTGATCTTTTTTGATGCTTATGTTTCAATCTTCCATTTATATTTTTATTTTCTGTTCTAAATATTAATTGTTGATACCAGACATAAATTTAATACCTTTCAAATATAACCTTAAGAATGTATTAATTTTTCTTTTTTTTAATTATACTTTAAGTTCTGGGGTACATGTGCAGAATGTGCAGGTTTGTTACATAGGTAAACACATGTCATGGTGGTTTGCTGCACCCATCAACCTGTTATCTACATTAAGTATTTCTCCTAATGCTATTCCTTCCCCTAGCCCCTCTGCCCCGCAACAGGCCCCAGCCTGTGATGTTCCCCTCCCTGTGTCCATGGAACATATTAATTTTTCTAATAGGATATTAATTGTATTGTTCTTCTGTGGCTGAATAGCTAAGTGTCTTCCTTTAAGAAAAGGTTAAGTTTAATAATAAACATTAACATTTGGGTTTGTTAACAATTGTCTGTAAATATGTTAATCTAGTATTTTTGTTGCCATTGAATGTGATTTTGTGTAACTGCAGACACATTTTCCCAAGTTATTAATAGCAAAGCCATAACACATATCTTGATGTGTGATCTGAACTCTGACAAGCTATCTGATAGTGGAGACGGATAAATGACAGTACATCTTTTTCTTGAATCTTATCTTAAGGCATGTGAAGGCTGAACTTAATGACTTTAGTGCAGTCTGAACTTTAAGAAACTATTCAGGACTCTGGGCAAAAATCCAAGAAAAAGTTAAAGTAAGGAATTCATTTTAGATAATTAGGTGGCTTGAGGCATATAAGGTACAGTAGTCTTCCTTTATCTGTGGTTTCTCTGTACAGTTTCAGTTACCCTCAGTCAACCACGGTCCAAAAATACGTGGAAAATTCCAGAAGTAAACAACTCATAAGTTTTAAACTGTGCACTGAGTATTGTAATAAAATCTTGCATGACAGTGCTTGTGTTCAAGGAATCCTTATTTCACTTAGAGACCCCAAAGCACAAGAGTAGAGGATGATGACCTACTTTTATAATTGTTCTATTTATTATTAGTTATTAAGGTTAATCTCTACTGTGCCTAATTTACGAATTAAATCTTATCATAGGTAGGTATGTATATTAAAAAAAAACAAAACATGGCCGGGCGCAGTGGTTCACGATTGTAATCCCGGCACTCTGGGAGGCTGAGGTGGGTGCATCACGAGGTCAGGAGATCAAGACCATCCTGGCTAACACGGTGGTCTCTACTAAAAATACAAAGAATAAGCTGGGTATGGTAGTGGGCGCCTGCAGTCCCAGCTACTGGGGACGGGGGACAGCGGCTGAGGCAGGAAAATGGCGTGAACCCGGGAGGCGTAGCTTGCAGTGAGCTGAGATCGCACCACTGCACTCCAGCCTGGGTGACAGAGAGCAAGACTCTGTCTCAAAACAAAACAAAACAAAAAACAAAACAATGTATATAAGGTTAGGTATTCTGTGTGTTTTCAGGTATCCACTGTGTGGGTCGGGGTATCTTAGAACAAATCCCTTGTGGATTAAGGGAGACTTCTAAAGTACAACTCTTCTGATATATAGATTTCCAAGTTAGTTAAGGTTTGGTTTAAATTTCTAAGTTTTGCAGAAGGGACAGAACTCTTCACTGCAAATGTGACCTTTTCCCAAATTTTATAAGTGTTTGATGAGAGATATAAATTTCATATATTATGCACTGAGAGAATAAACTGAGCCTAAGATGAACTGTGTTCATCTAATTTATAATATAGCATTATTTAGGATCTATACCATATCTCTGGCAATCAAACAGAAATTCTTTCACAATTATATTTGTAATGAATATATCAATAAATATCAATAAAACATATCAAAATTATTTATGTTTCAGAAGGGTTAATGCATTTTCTGTGAATTCTTTTAAGAGAATTCACGGAATTTCCTATTTCCTGTTAGCAATCTTTTATTTATTGGATCTTCTCTTCCCTTGGTAACCACCATTGTTGTTTCAGGTGTTTTGATATCTTTCAGACCTATGCTGTGATAAAATATAATTAGAGAGTCTTTGGATGCAGTTCTAACAATAATTACTGAGAATAGCAACACATCTGAACTCCAGGTAAAAGTAACTGTCTCACTTCTAGCTTTTTTTTTTTTTTTTTTTTTTTTT
>NW_016819762.1:976815-1001303 GCF_001698545.2 Rhinopithecus bieti | reverse complement strand
TTCCCAGCGGCTTTGTTTACCTACTTAAGTCTCAGCAATGGCGGGCGCCCCTCCCCCAGCCTTGCTGCTGTCTTGCCATTAGATCGCAGACTGCTGTGCTAGCAATGAGGGCGGCTCAGTGGGCATGGGACCCTCCCGGCCAGGTGTGGGATATAATCTCCTGGTGTGCCTGTTTGCTTAAAGCGCAGTATTGGGGTGGGAGTTACCCGGTTTTCCAGGTGTTGTGTGTCTCAGTTCCCCTGGCTAGGAAAAGGGATTCCCTTCCCCTTATGCTTCCCAGGTGAAGCGATGCCTCGCCCTGCTTCAGCTCTCACTGGTCGGGCTGCAGCAGCTGACCAGCACCAATTGTCCGGCACTCCCTAGTGAGATGAACCCAGTACCTCAGTTGAAAATGCAGAAATCACCTGTCTTCTGTGTCGCTCGCGCTGGGAGTGGAGACTGGAGCTGTTCCTATTCGGCCATCTTGCTCCGCCCCCCAGTTTTGCTGTATTTTAACCTCATCCTTCAATATTGTGCACAAGAATTATTATGCTATGCTATCAAGGCTAGTGGCTTTTACTATTTTGAGACTGCAGTCAAGGTGTCAGCTGTGCTGTAGTTCTCTCAAGGCTCAACAAGGGTAGGATCTACTTCCAGGTTCATCTAGTTCCTCAAGGGTTGTCTGAATGAGGACCGCAGTTCCTTGCTGGTAGTTGTCTGCAGACTGCTCTCAGTTAGTTCCCAAAAAGGCATCTCCAACATGCTTCGAAAGAGAAGCACACAGAAGAGCCACAGAGAGAGAACGTCAGCAAGACAAAAGTCGCAGTCTTTTATAACCTAATTGCAGAAGGGAAATTCCATCACTTTTGCCATATTTTGTTTTATGAGAGCCAAATGACTAGGTCCAGCCCTCGCTCCAGGAGAACTTACAGTGTGAGTCCCAGGTGGTGGTGATCACTGGGAGCCATGTTATGCAGATAGACAAAGAAAATAAAAAGAGGAGAAACAGGAGAGAATAGTCATGAAGTAAATGTACAAAACAAATTCTTGCTGCAGTGGAAATATCAAAGAAAAAGTATTCTGTGAATGTTGTAAGTAACAATTTCTGTGTGACTTAGTAAATACAATTTCAGTGGCAAAGAGGAAATTAAAGAGAAATTGCAGTGGAAAGTACAGTGAATGAGACATGACGACAGAGTCTGACCATTCTTTGAAGAAATTTAGATAAGAAGGAATGAAGAAGAGGGAAAAAAGGGCTCTAGAGGAGACAAAGTTAAGGGAGCAACTTTTTAAAAAACTGAATAACTGTAAGGACTGAAAGAAAAAGGCTAGTATAGAGACTAAAGATCCAAAAGAGAGAATATGTGATATAGCAAGGATCTAGAACCAACAGGAAAGCATGAGATCAAAACAGAGAGGGAATGTTTACCTAAAAAAGAAGAAAGATGCCTCATTCTTTCCCTACAATACAGGAAGGCTGAGGAGGTATAGCAGTTAAGAGTAAGGAGTTGAGGGGATTCCTGCCCTTAACCTGTCTCATCTCTGAGAAGAATAAATTTACTAAAAGGAAAGGACTGGGAATAAATGTGTACGCTAGATTGCTTGATATATGCTACGAGTTAATAAGATTCTGTTGAACTACTAGTTAAAAAAATAACTGTTTACTCTAGTACATTATTTCATCTAGAAAAGTCAATTCTTTCCCTCCCAGTAGATTATGCTTGCTTACATGTTCAATAATCCTATTTATTATATAAAGTAATGTTTTACAGAGAGGATCCCTACTCCTGTGAATAAAAATTCTGTACTCATGGAACTAACAAATCTTTCAATTAGTAGCTAAAAGTTTAAAGTTTTGTTCAGATGTAAAGAGCCATGCCATAAACTTCAAAATACAAAAGACACATGAGAAGCATAAAAACTGAATGAGATATATGGACAAGAGTCTTGAGGGACAATGAATAAGTCTTAAACTTTCACTTAAATTTGCCACATTTTCCATTTTATTGCTTTCCAACTATTAAAAATACTTAGGTTTAAAATGTCTGCTCTGGCTGGGCACAGTGGCTCATGCCTATAATGCCACCATTTTGAGAGGGCAAGGCTGGTGTATCTCTTGAGTCCAGGAGTTCAAGACCAGCCTGGAGAACATGGCAAGACCCCGTCTCTACAAAAATATAAAAACCAAAAAACCACAAAACTGTGCATGGTGGCACGCACCTGTTGTCCCAGTTACTTAGGAGGCTGAGGTGGGAGAATCACCTGAGCCTGAGAAGTCGAGGCTGCAGTGAGCTGTGATAGTGCCCCAGCCTGGGCAATGGGAGTGAGAACCTGTCTCAAAAAAAAAAAAAAAAAAAAAAAAAGAAGTTCTGCTCTGCTCAAGGCAACAATCTACAGTATGTCAGTTGTTACAAATACAATTTGAAAAGTAAACAAGGAATGAACAGAATGCTACCTTTCTATCTTGTGTGTGTATGCATACTTTTTTTAGAATTACATAATTAAATAATACAGAGAGGAACACATTAACAAGTCTTAAAAAGCTACACTAGCGCAATGGTACATACCCCGTTTTCTGCCCAATGACACATGAAGGACAATTGAATATTCCTATCAATAAGAATGGCTCACAATGACAGTGATTCTGATCCAAAAAAAAGAGAATAGGTATATTTTTGTCCCCTCTTGAGAGAGAATGTTATTTCAACACAGGGGTGTTAATGAGGAATATTTGTATATAATTATAAACAACCTTTTAAAATATCTCTGGCAGGTTATTATAAACTAATTGTATCCTAACACCCCCAAATAGTAAATGTGATGATATAATAAAGATCATTTTGGTAATTATGCTAAACCAAAAATGGTTTAATTCCACCTTATTTCCCATTGATATATTTCTAAATAGGTATTCCTAAATCACATTTCCAAAAATGCCTATGAATAAATATAAATCCATATAAATTCTGTAATTAGGTCAGATCACTTTACTGAATTAGGTTATTTTAATTTTTCTATCAATTTTATGTCAGTTAAGGTTAATAAACAGTCTGACCTTCTGACTTATTTCTGTGAAGCATCTTGTGAAGAAAAGAAAAAAACAGATCCAGTAACAATGATTCTTTTTTTCTTCTCAGCATTTACAAATTTTTCAAAATGAAATTTTGTTCATTCAGACTCACCTCTCTAAAGGGGCTTCTGAAAGCCTGCCCCTACAGTTCATGAACAACTTTATCTTCATGTTGATAATCTTGCCAAGTACCTATTGGAAAGAAATTCCCATGTTTGACATTAAATAATATTAATAGCTAATATCTATTATGCATTTACTATGTACCAGGTACTATATTAAAACTTCATGTACATTATCTCACTTGATCCTTATAACGCCCTGCTGAAATAGTGCTTTTGCAGTTTAGGTATAGAGAGATTAATGTGCTCAAGGTCACACAGTAACTCACAGCAGAGGCAAGATTTTAATCCCAACAGTTGACTTCAATGTCCCAAGATTATGTTGCTTGCCCTTTGCCTAAAGTGACTTTTTTTCATAGTATCTAAATTTCCTTAGTATATTAGAACCTTGATCTGCAAATACAAAGTAGTGACCTTACAACAACATTGGCGGTATCCTGATTCTTTTGGAATTCGAAAGTTCTTGGCTACCTACAAATAAATACTTTCTTTTCATTTCCCTGGATCATAAGAAGTAGAGGAAGAATTACTAATTTTGATAGTCCCCATCTCTACATAGGCAACATGTCAGTGAAGATTCGAAAGCTATTAGCTAACGAAGGATATAGGTAAAGGGAGAAGTAACAAAACAGATACATGTAACAAAAGAATATAGGCTTGATGAGAAATTAGAACATAAAGACTAAGGATTACAGAGATTTAAGTTTCAATTCTTAGTCTATCACTCATCATATTTGCTACTCTGGAGGTCACTGAACCACTGTTTTTCTCAAGTGTTAGATGAGAAACTATCCATTTCTTCCAATAAATTATCTTTTTATAAATTAAGAAATAAAGTTACTCAGAAATAACGTATGTTATTATTACCAATGATGGAAACTGGAATACAATTCCATATTATATATCTCTGTATAATTTCCTCTTTCTCTCTCATTCTCTCTCTTTCTCTCTCTCTCTTCCTTTCTTTCGAGACATAGTCTTGCTCTGCTGCCGAGGCTAGACTGCAGTGGTGTGATCATGGGTCGCTGTTAACTTCAAATTTCTCGGCTCAACCAGTTCTCCCACCTCAGCATCCTGAGTAGTAACTACAACTACAAGTACGCAGCATCACGTTTGACTAATTTATTTATTTATTTTTTTAGAGACAGGGTCTTGCTATGTTGCCCAGGCTGGTCTTCAATTTCTCAAGTGATCTTCCTGCTTTGGCTAATTGCACATTTCTTAGTCCTAAATTCTACTTTTATATAAAAAAACTTTCAAATTTAACTAATATGCTTTTTTGTGAATAATGACTCTCCATAGGAATAGGGATTTTGCATACTAAAAAGCATCATACTAGCTCCACTCCTTTCAGATGTGATTGCTTTCTAAAGAATAATCTGAATAGTATATCTCAAGACATATAAATTTAAAGGTATAACCAATGCTAAAAGAACAAATAGGTAAATCAGTTATGGGATTAAGTTTGTCCTACTCGTTTCATAAAGTGAACAGCTAGAATGACAAAGTCTTTCCAAAACTATTTGTCTCCACTAATAAAATCTCATTTTCCAATGAGATTTGACAGTACGCACTAAATACTAAAAAAAAAAATTGCATTTTGAAATTTCAATATACAGCAGAATCATATGGCTTGATCACTTACATTTTCACCAGACTCAATATCTAATTACTTTTGCCTGTTCCAAAAGTGAAGTCAACTACCAAAGGACAAATAGTTTGTAAAATTTTCAATATCACTAGAAAAACATACAGCCTTCTAATGGAACTAGCTTATTCAAATTTAACTACTGAAAGCTGCATTCTAATTTGAATGTTTGAAAGTGGTGCTAAGTAAAACAGTAAGCCACATAACACATAAGTCCTTTTGGAGACTGATACCTGTCTCTTCACATTCATTTCCTCTTTCATAGGGGAAGAATTTCCAGGTTTACGCAGGACTTGTGGCCATAGTTTCCAGCCTCCCTTGTCATTCAGTGTAGCCAGCCTGGGGGCCTTCTGGTCAGTGAGAAGTGATAGGACAGTATACATCTAACTTTGGGGTTGTGTTCTTATTCTCCCCTTCCTGCTGGCAGAAGTGCAGAGATGATGTTAAGGCCTGACTGGTGATCTTAGGTGCTTTGTGACTGCTCAACAAGACACATACAATGCCTGAGTCCCTCACACTGTGTAGCTGCTTTAGCAACCCCAAGGCAGCCTAACTTAGACTGGGAGATGAAAGAAAGAAACTTCAGTCTTGAAAGTAGTGTTATTTTGGCCTTTGTTACGGCGGCCAAACCTATAGAATACAAACTCCATATTTCCCCTTTCCTCAGCTTCACTTGTTTGGAAAGTATAATAAATAATGTTAGCCAAGTTTTATCCACTTAAGCTTAAGTTTCAGCTTCTCCAAAAGCCACACTTCACAATACATGAAAGACACCTGCATTAGTCTTCTCAGGCTAACATAACAAAATACCACAGATGGAGTGGTTTAAACAACAGAAATTTATTTTCTCACAGTTCTGGAGGCTGGGAATTCCAAGATCAAGATGCCAGCTGGGGAGAGCTCTCTTTCTAGTTTGCACATGGCTAACATGTCACTGTGTGCTCAAATAACCTCTTCTTTTTGAAGTCTCCCTCTCTTCATCTTCTTTTAAGGCCACCAATCCTATTGGATTAGGGTCTCACCCATATGACCTCATTTAACCTTAATGATCCACTTAAAGCCCTATTTCCAGAGAGAGTCACACTGGGGGTTAGGGCTTCAAGTTCACTGAAACCTATTTCATGTGTTGAAATATGAATTTTGTGGGGAATACAATGCAGTTTACAACACCACCTAACCTCAGCATAGTCATAACAACCTCCTGTGCACAGCTCCATCATTTCATTTTCTGCATTGAAATATGACATTATTAAAATGGTGAAGAATCAAGAGCACAAACAGCTGATTATACTTGAAAATAGACTTGAAAAAAGTATGAATTTAAAAACAGAAATATTTAGTCTAATTTATATTATCTTACAATCAATAATTGTGCCATTTTCTGTGCTTCTCTTGTCAATGGATCAACAATAGCAATGACATCGAAGAACATATCATTCTCTTGAGGATTCATCTTTATAACACTAAGAAAATAGAAAATAAGATGAAAGATGATGAGTTAAGTTTATACAAACAACTAATTAATCATGATCTCAGCAATACAATTCTTATAAATTATTTTCTTTCTCACTAAAATTGTAAAATACTGGTTATTTCACACAATGCAAATTTGAAAATTTGTTTTCAACAAATTACAAAACTGAAAAGAATGAGAGAAAATGAAGTAAGATTTTATGAATTAAGCGATTTTTTAAAAGCCTTTCAAAGAATGATCCCATTAGTGTAAAAACACTGATAATTTTAGGCCCTCAAAATTCTGATGGGTTGTACAATTTAAAAAATAAAGCCAAGATGTTTTTGTGTTAGTGGAATATATTTCTTCAGATTTGAGAATAAAATTAACTATTCTACTTTATTAAATTTAGTATTTCAAAAAATCAATATACCGTAACAGGTAAGTTCAGGACAAAAATATCCAAATTAATCATACTTTATTTTGATCCCAGTCTTCCTCTCCTCACCTCATTCCCTCTGTCCTATCCGTTTTTGTCTTTCACCAATATAAGTTCTAAATTAAAGATGGACCTATTTTTTTTTTTTTTTTTTTTTTTGGAGACGGAGTCGCGCTCTGTCCGCCCAGCGCTGGAAGTGCGCGTGGCCGGATCTCAGCTCACTGTCAAGCTCCGCCTCCCGGGTTTATGCAATTCTCCGCTCAGTCTCCCGGGTAGCTGGACTACAGGCGCCCGCCACCTCGCCCAGCTAGTTTTTTGTATTTTTTAGTGAGACGGGGGTTTCCCGTGTTAGCCAGGATGGGTCTCGATCTCCTGACCTCGTGATGCGCGCCGTCTGGCTCCAAAAGTGCTGGGATTAACAGGCTTGAGCCAGCCGGGCGCCCTGGCAATGGACTAATTTTTTAAAGGGAAATGAGAAACCCTGATTAAAAGTACAGAATTAGGCCAGAGGGAGACAGGGTCAATTCTATATTTAATGTAAACTAAAAAGTTATGGTGTAAAATTTGATTAAAAGCAGAGAATATTCTACTGAATTACTGTTTTAACACTATAATCATGTAGGAAATATTTTTTCTCAGATGTAGGATGAATTAATTATACATTTTACATATTACAAAGGAAAAAGGTTACCAAATCAAGAGGTGCACACGTAGTTATAGGAATATTAGTTTCTTTGGTAGGAAAAGGCTTTCTGCAGTGAGGGGATTAATTGCTCAGCAATTTTTAAAAAGCTAATATAAACAGTTACTTCAAATATGGGTCATCTGAAAAGAAAACTGCAAGACATTTTATTTTCTATGCAGTTGACATGATTTAGTTATGTTAAAATAAGAGGGGCATAGTCAGACAACAGACCTTAATGGATAATTATTGCTAGATGTAAGAGCCACAAATCAGATGTTCTGCTATTAAACTGACTCTCGACACTTGTTGCTTCCTGGAGTTACCTTGGTGAAAATTTTACAAATTACTATCCTACTTTGCAACACCACTCAAAACTGGTCATTTTAGGTATGCCTTATGAGATGGTATTATAGCTTCAGTATGCATCTGTTTGCTGCTTTTTTTCTCCCAGACTACTGCTAATTCTATGAGGTTGTATGAAGCAGAATTCCATAGTCCCCACCATCTGATTATATATATACTAGACAGTCCCGAGCCCACTAGTAGGTATTACACTGACTAACCCAAGAATGGAACAGAACATCCTTTTTCTCATGCAGTATTAACAACAAGATGCTAACGACCATCTATTTAAGGTAACAAATTTGTACTCAATCGCCAAAAAACTATTGATACACTCCATGTCATTAGCCAGGAAGAGTACTGTCAAGCACACTGACAACCATTTAACTATTAAAGCCCAGGTCAGAAAAATTAACTATTAAAGCCCAGGTCAGAAAAAAAAAAAGGGTGAAGAACTGCTTGGGTGTACACAGTTAATCAACTCTTACAGATATACTGAATACATTTCAAACAGGCTGTTGTAACAGAAAACTCTGAGTTGAATTTTGTTATGATATTTTGTTAACCTATCCATAAAACAGGTCAAGTAATCTATTTTAAGAATATTGAAAACACTGTACATCATATAGCATCCTCTTTATAAAGGCTCCTGGGAGAAATTCCTTTGTCCTCTCTCTTCTAAGAATACTTACATTTCACCTGAATATCTAGTTTGTTTTCCTCTCGTGAACTTGGGAACTGTATAAACTGGAAAACAGAGCCAAATTCATGGTATGCTCACGGCAGGAGGGTCACTACTGCCACAGCCTGCAAGGCTTCCTTCAAGACCTCATAGTTTCTTACACAACTTACATTTAATGTTGTAAGTTCCTGGGATGATGTGGGGAGTAGTTAGGATTGCTGTTTTTGCCTTTGTCTAAGATGTTAGGAGAATGGCAAATCCACACAGTCTAAATGGAAGGGAATAGGCTAATATAGAGATCTTTCGGGTCTGGGGAAAAAATATAATTGTTTTTTCTCATTTTTCACTTTATTCCATATTTCAATTTACTCCTACTCTTTTCTTTCTTTCTCCTTTTGCAAACCTTCTAATTTAAGTTACCTTGTCAAATTTAAATTTTCTTATAAGCCAATTTAAATTTTAGAAGTTGGAATTAAGATCAAACATATCAATACAGAAATAACAGATTTATAACAAGTGTTTTAACATATTTAATTATAAAATAACTCCCTATAGACATAGAAGCAGAATGGCAAAGATACAATGCTGTGTTTAAATATATATATGTATTCACACACATATATCTCTCTAAAAAGCTGTGAATAAATATTTTTATGTGATTATACAAGTATATGCGCATATGCTCATGAAATAATATACAGACATAACTATGGAAATAATACTGATAATTCATAAATTCAAATGTAAAGTGACCTGAAGTATTTGCCCATCACTGTGGCCTACTGTATTATCCTAATATCAATTTCCAAAGGTTCACTGATGTTTTCTAAAATTCGATATCAGAGTGTAACTTTAATGTAGAAATTTACATATAAGTTTAACTGCATTTATAAAATATTATTATTTCCCTTGATAGGAAAGAATGCTCTTTGACAAGATAAAAAATGGTATTTCAAGACAAAATTACTAAAGGTGATAACTGTAAGACACTTGAGTGAGCTCAGGGAATCTTCAGAAGTAGTATTTTTTAAAAAAGCAGTGTAGTTACTTTTACAATTAACGAGGCACTCTCACAGAGAATATGGGCATAGAAATCACATATGATAGTGATTAAACAGCCTTTTATTTCCATCCTACCACAGGAGCCTGACAGAGTAAATCCTTGGACCCTTGGTACACGCAGCAGCTTTATAATGTGTCAACTTGACCAGGCTAAATCTTATTTTCCAGAATGTTTCTGGCTTGGGTGGGCAACAACAGAGATTCTCAGGAGATCTAGAGGACAGAGAGGCAGCAGCAGCAATTTTGCAGCTCACACACTAGCTGCTGATCTGCTGATTCACTTTGCTGGCCTGAGGCAGCAGCTGGGCCTACACTGTTCAGCTTTGCGTGGACCCTCCCTTCACTCGTCTGAACTCTTGCTCATGCTTGTGTGTTTAGCTTTGTGACAGAGGCCATCCTACATTTGATTAATCAGGACTCTTCCGTCACTTTACACATTGAAAATATAAAGATAATATTATCTATGACTATCTTGAGATACTGCAAAAATTACAAATGATGTTAAGCATGAAAGATATTAAAAAATGACAAATTATACTATGCTTAACTTACTAGAAATTTCGTATCCTCTCTCTCCATATATATTACCCTTTATTCACTAGAATATATAACTGGAATTTATCTTCCTAATGCTGTCAAGTACATTTATTCCCTAATAAATTACTTTTAGTTCTACCTTAAATTCTACCATGTTATGAAAACAAATGGAAATAATTGCATGCATTAAGAGAAAAACCACAAACAGATACGATTACATTCTTACCTGTGATTCTCCCTAAGAAATGTGACATCATATCGAGATGCACGCTTAGGCAAAGAGGACATAAGGGCATCAACTTTCATAATAAAGTCACTCGTGCTAGATAAACAAGACAAATAGTGTATGAGTTTTTTGGAAACAGAAAGTTCCATATTTCATGTTACAATTAATGCTTCAAGAAAGGCTTTATATATCTCAACATGGTTAAATCTACCAAAGTAGACTGCAAAGGGAGACCTATGTATAACAGCATTTCTCTAAAACAGTCACAGCCTTCAACACGATAAACACCAATAATGGATATTTACATATGAAGCAAAAGTATAAACAGAAATATGGGAACCATGCACACAACCTTTAGGAAAATGGTCACCTCTTGGGGAGGGAGGAGATTGGGGTGGATGGGTAAGAAACAAGGAGAAAGACAGCCAAGGCAAAGAAAACATTAACATCTACAATTTTGTGATGATGAGTAAATGGATGTCTTTTGTAATTTCCTTATATTCTTTATATATGTCTTTTGTTATACCTTTACTTGTCCATATATTTGAAACATTTTCTAATCTTAAAACAAAAACATTAGACTCAAAATACCAAACCCAAGTGAACTGCTCTTAGAACTTATATACTCACTTATTTGAGTTGATTCCCATATTTTCAACAATGTCTTTAATTTTCTCTCCTAAATTACTAAATGTTATCTTTTCCAACAAGTAAAAATCTTCTGCATACAAATCGTCATCTAAAGGTCCTAAAACTTAAAATAAAACCGTTATATCTTCTAGAAGATACTAGTTTAAGAAAACATTTCCTCATCAAATAGATTATTTGTTAAGCAAAAATGAATTAGAGATTAAAGATATGGTAATCCTGCCATTTACTAATCCTGCCATACACTAGGAAACAAAATACAAATACCTTCTCATACAAATACCTTCTCATTTGGATATTACAAATAACATCTGTATAAACACCAAAATCAAAGTGACAATATAAAAAAATTAGCAAATTATTTCCATTAGAAAGTTTTACTTTGAAACATAAATCATAAATCATGATTTGAAACATAAATCATGATGCTTCCAAATACAATTTCAATGTAAATTCAATTTTGAAAGCAATGGTCTATATTTAAAAAAATCTTTTAACTTCAATTTTCTTTCACATTCATCTATAAATTGTAGAATACACTATATAGACATGAATTACTTTATAAGAAAACCATAAAATAGCAAAACCCAAGAGACAAATCACATAAAAATCACATACTTACTGTAATAATACTGACCAGTCATCTTTTAACTGATACTGTATAAATGGTTAGGAGCCTAGCAAGGTCAGCTACATTAACTTTAAACCAGTAACTATAAAGTTAGAAGTTGCCAAATTGCCACATACCTAATTTCTCAGGATGGCTCTCCCATCACAACCACTACTGACTCTACTACCATGAGTACTTTCTGAGGAAGTTAGTACATACAATCATTCTAACATCACATACACACAGCCCTACTGTAGACTGACATAATCTTATGTATAAAACAATTATATTTAATTATAATCAGAAAACATGTCAACCAGAATATTTTTTTTCTTGGTAAAAAGACCAGAATGTAGTGGCTGTAACCAGATTTTCTCACTTCCCCTTCACCTGCTTCTGCAGTTCATCTTTTCTAAAAATTACTGAAGCATAGTTCTTGAATCTTTCTATCCCATTTTCTCATATCAAAGGTGACTAACTGGGATCTTGGCATCCCAACTAAATAAATATCATGTTTCACCTTAAATATAAAACATGGGCTCTTGAAAACACAAAAATGGGCACTATAATACTAAAAGTACTCATATAAACATTTCATTGTCTTAAGACATGATATAATTTTTAAAGTAATTTTGAAAGCACATTCAATGTTACATTTCCTAGTATGAATCAGCAGTCTTGGAAAAGAGTTGAATTTTATCTATACCACCTCTAGCGACAGGGGCAGTTTTGTCAGTAACACAGAATAAGGAAATAAAATCTTAAAGTATTGTCTTAAAGGGTTAACTAGATTGGCTATCTTTATTGATCAAATTTACCAGAAAACTAGCTGTATTTTGCTTACTTTAAGCACAGCATCAAATAGGAGAAACCTAATGTTCCTGTGTCTTAGTTCTATTTAAAGTTGAACATTTGTGGAATAAAGTAACTTAAATAGCATAAAATCATGTAATGTACAAGTTGGGAAAAAGAACAATAAACTTGAAAATTACGTTGCTTAAATCTTCTTCATAACATTTTAGAAATGTGATTTTTCAGTTATATAGAGTAATTGCCATAACAGAAATGCATTACTTCATTTGACAGGTCATTAAAATTATAGAAAACTCTGTCAGATTTTCATCCACATACTGAGCTAAAAATCTCTCTCTACTCATAGAAGTTTGATCAACTAGTTTTGATTTTACGCTAACTTTTAGCTAGTGTAACACAAATTAAGTCTATAAATAACCACTATTTTTCATGATGCCCGTCAAATCTTTTGAGAGAAAACAGCAGTTAATATTTACTGAAAATTCACTGTGTGTTTGGGTTCCTTCTATGTGCTTTAAATATTGTAGTATATTTAATCACTCCAACAATCCTGTAAGACAGATTATTACCATTCTCATTGTCCAAATGAAGAAATCAGGTCTCAAAGTGTAATGTAATAAATGGTGCAACTGGAATTTGAATCCAGATCTGTCTGACTATAAAACAAAAAAAAGACCTTGCTTTTTTTTCCTGCTCCCTGCTACCTTATGTCTTTCAGCAAATTGTGAATATGTAAAATAAATATTATTACAACAATGGCATTACTTGTGGCATTAAGATTAAATATGTCAATTTTAAATTATTCAGTATTTTTAAGAAACTATGTGATCATCATTGTACCCTAGTTGTTGATCATTTATAAATAATGTTAACTTTGCATATGTTCCAATTCTAATGGAAACATTTGAACAGGTTCAGAATGAAGATTTACACTAAAATATCATACTCATTTCATGCATTAAACTATCTGATTCCAAATTTTTATAACATCTGCCACATTGCTGTGATTATTAGGCTTTATAGCATTACTTTCAGAGTGATAAGCTAAGTATTACATGATTGCTCATAAAACACAATACTTATTTTCCAATATACTTTTCTATTAAAGCCACAGTTATACAAATAAAAGGATAATCAAAATTATGTGTTTCCATCAGTCAACACAAAAAGTCAACATAATTTGACTTAATATCTATCTCCAGCCCCAATCCTTCCTCTGCACTACACTCATATTCAATCACTTTCTCAGCAAATCTTTTTGGAAGTCCAAACTGAATTATCTTTCCTTCCTCTTATACTGCTCCCGACAACCCCACTCATCCTGCAGCCTTCCTCATCTTGATTCACAGTAACTCCATTCTGCCAGTAACTTAGTTCTCTCACATCTCACACCAAAGTCCCTGGAAAATTCCTGTGCATTCTTCATATAAAATACATCCCATATCCACTTCTTACTATCACCACTAGAACCATTCTGGTCCAAGCCACCATCATCTCTCATCTGGACTACGGCATTACCTCCCAACTGGCTCCCTGACCCCCTATAGTATATTCCCAAGTAACAGCCTCTAGTGATCCAAAGAAAACATTAGCTAGATGATGCCAATCTTAACCATGCACTTCCCAACTCATTCACAGAGTAAAGTGGGAGTCCTTAAACTTCCTATAAAACCCAATATGATCTGGCCCCCAGCTACTTCTCTGAGCTTCTCTCCTGACTGCTCTTTTCCTACCTGCTATTCTTAAAAGAGCAGACATGATTCACAGGAATCACAGACATGATCTCACCTCACGTCCTTTGCATTCGTTGTACTCTGTCTAGAACAATCCTCTTCCACATATTTGACATGGCTTCCTCCTTCACCTTCTTTGGTTCTTTGCCCAAATGACACTGCTATGAATGTGCTGTGGTTTGAATGTTTTTGTCCTCTCCAAAATTTATGTTGAAACTGAATCCGCAATGCAATAGTGCTGGGGGCCTAATGGGAGGTGTTTAGGTCATGAGGGCTGTGCCCTCAAAATGGACTAATGCCACTACAAAAAGGCTTTCAGGAGTGGGTTTGCTCTCTCTTGCCATGTAGGAACATAGCATTCATCCCCTTTTTACCCCACTGCCTTCTGCCATGTGAGGATGCAGCAAGAAAGCTACCATCAGATGCCAGTGCCTTGATCTTGGACTTCACAGACTCCAGAAGCATGAGAGAATACATTTCTGTTCTTTAATACATTTCTGAGATTATATAGTCTCGGGTATTTTGTTACGGCAGCACAAAACAAAGACAAAATGTGTCCCTCAAAATCCATGTGTTGAAACTTAGTGGCCAATATGATAGCACTGAGAGGTGTGGCCTTTGGGAGATGATTAAGCCACGACGGCTCTGCGCTCGTGAATGGAATTTGTATCCTTATAATAAAAGAGTTCAAGACTGAAGGGAGCACTCTGTTGCCCTTCTACCTTCCACCATGTAAAAACAGAGCAACAAGAGGCCATCCTGGAAGCAGATAGCAGCCCTCACCAGATGTCAATGGCAGCATGTTGGCCTTACATTTCCAAGCATCCAGAAGTATAAGAAATAAATTTCTGTTCTCTATAAATTAGCCAGTCTGTGGCATATTTTTATAGCAGCATAAACATACTTACGATACATGCCTTATCAGTAAGGGTGCTGTTTGTTGTCTCTATCCATCAAAATATTAGCCTTATCAGTAAGGGTGCTGTTTGTTGTCTCTCTCTATCCATCAAATTATTAGCCCCATGAAAACCTAGTTGTTTACTGCTGTACCTTCAGCATCTACAAGAATGTTTGGTTCACAGTAGGTGTAAGATTAATATCTTAATATTTTTGTCAATTTTAAGGAAAGTGAGGACAAAACATAGTTTTATGTTTTGAGATATAAACATAGTCTTATGTTTATGAGCAATAAGTTGAACATAATTGTATCTAGTATTTATCATTAATGTCAATAACACTATATGAATTATATCGAAATGACAAAGAAGGCATAGGGTAGCTTTTCCCTAGTATATAACTAAAAGGCAAGGCACTAGATAAAACGGGTGCCATTGTTTCCCTCTTTATCCCTTAAAATGCTTGACATGGTCAAAGATAGCCAAAAGCTTTAGAACTGTTTCTAAAAGCTGTATTTCCTCCCAAAGTAACTTGTAAAGTGAAAAAGCAATGCTATTTATAGAGTTCTACATATCTCACTACCAAAATTCACCAATGCTTTTTACAATAAATGGCAGCTGTTGTATGTGTAAAATAGCACTGTACACAGATGAACCTGAATCTAACATGCAGGTGAGCAGAGTTCATAAATAAGTGAAAAACAAAACATTAAGAGTGCATTAGAACTTTGAAGATGATTTTGGGATATATAATTTGAAAATTCAAGCAACAGATATGTCAAACACACTGCATTCATTGATTTCTTAATAAACCTAAGCACCAGATTCAGTTTTTTACTTAAACAATTTGTATGAAATAAAATCAGACTATCATATTAAAAATATTAGTATATAGATATCATCCACTTATTTTGTATGTGTCTACAAAGATTATAATCAGAAAACATTTATATTAACAGAAAACCAGGATATAAAATTATATATAGTAGGATTACTAGGATGTATTCTAAAAAACCAAAAACGGCTATCTATGTATGGTAGAAAAAAGGGCTGGAAGGAAAAACAATAAGCTATTAAGTTTTATTAGGGTGGTTGGAGAGTAAGAGATTTCCTTCTCAGAGCTTTGTAAATATTTTATTAATAAAAACTACATGGCAATTTATACTACTTGATACTTCAAAACTTATAATAGTATCTAATGCCATTTAACATGAACAACTGTAGGAACAAGAAAAAAGACATAATAACCTACTTAGTACACCTACTACAACAGTGGTTCTCAATGACAATGTTTTGATGATGTGCATTAAGTTGTTTCTTCTAATACTTATATTAGAACAAAATAAAAGTAAGACACATAAAGAACATTCTTCCTTACCCGTATCATCGTTATCATTGAATGGGGGAAAGAATGAAGGAATGGTAAGTGTGTCATGACCCCATTTTATTTATGCTGAGTTGTGTCTGGTGTCTTGACCTCATGAACACCGTGCTGTGTGTGTCACATCAGGTGAATTGTGACAGAAAAAGTCAGACCAGTGCATTGCAGTGTCACTGAGAAAAGAGAGCAATAGCTTTTTCTACTTACTCTCCCATTGCTGACAATACCCATTTCTCCAGGACGCAATTTAAGTACATCTTGACAGAACAACTGGTGAGTTCGAAAAATATTCACTCCAACAGTGTTATATTTTTTCTCAAAAGCATTCTTATTCATCCCCTAAAGTAAAAGTTAAGATTGATGAAACTAATACGAGAACAGTAAATACATTAAATCATTTTGCTTTTAAAGCTACTTTAATATTAGTATAAAATTTTATATAATACTTTTAAAACTAGTATAATTTTCTTCTGAAAGAACATTTTAAAAAAGGAATTGTGTTTTGACAAGTCATTTATAACATGCTTAAATCTTGTTACAAGTTGATACAGTTTGCTATTCATTCTTTGAGAATTTCAGAGAAATTACCAGATTAGTAAATTACTAGTGAACATCAATTTAAATAAAATTTGATATGAAGAAAATGAAATTAAATATTTATTAAATTCTGAACTCAGTACCTCTTATTTGTATTCTCAATTTAAAAAGTGTTAAAATGGAAATACTCCTTTCTCCCCATTATACTAATCCCAGAAGACCAGTTTAGTAATAATATATTTAAATATGGAAATAATAAAAATAACCCTTGGTCAAAGTAAAAAAAATATGGACATTCACAGAAAATAAGCCACATATATGCTCACTGCACCTTCATATTAAGGTGCATTTCTCTCTCTCAGTACTTCCCNGTTTTGACAAGTCATTTATAACATGCTTAAATCTTGTTACAAGTTGATACAGTTTGCTATTCATTCTTTGAGAATTTCAGAGAAATTTCCAGATTAGTAAATTACTAGTGAACATCAATTTAAATAAAATTTGATATGAAGAAAATGAAATTAAATATTTATTAAATTCTGAACTCAGTACCTCTTATTTGTATTCTCAATTTAAAAGTGTTAAAATGGAAATACTCCTTTCTCCCCATTATACTAATCCCAGAAGACCAGTTTAGTAATAATATATTTAAATATGGAAATAATAAAATAACCCTTGGTCAAAGTAAAAAAAATATGGACATTCACAGAAAATAAGCCACATATATGCTCACTGCACCTTCATATTAAGGTGCATTTCTCTCTCTCAGTACTTCCCAAATTTTAATGTGCATATCAATCACCTGGTATCTTGTTAAAATGCAGAATCTACTTCAGTAGAATCAGGGCCTTAAATTCTGAATTTCTAACAAGTTCCCAGATGCTCTCTCATGATGATGAAAATGTTCTCTTGCATTGTCCAATATGGCAGCCAAGGCCTCATGTGGTTATGCGGCATTCAAAATGTGGCTACTATGACTGAGGAACTGAATTTAAAATCGTATTTAATTTTAATTTAAGTATAAATAGCCATATGTAGCCAGTGGCTGTGGTGTGGACCGTGTAGGCCCTGATCCTCTTTACCTTCAAAATCCCCATTCCAATCATCCCCTTTCTGACTGCAACCTCATGACCATCCCCATCCCTAGATCAACAATTACTCAACCTTTCAGTCCACAGACTCTACCATTTATTCACTGTCCATCATCCTTCCCATGGCATAATTTCCTTTTAACCAAGTTCTATTTCAGGGTACTTTACTAAAACCAAAACTTTCTCCATGTTTAGCTCCCTCGAATGCTCCCCCTCAGTCATATTCACTGGGCCAAACCCCAACCTTGGTTAAACAAAACTCTGCTGAGTCTGCAACTGGACGAAAACAGTAAAATATAGCTGGAGAGAAAAATATGACCAATGCTGAGCTCACTTTAAATATATGATCATTAATCTCAAGTGGGCCCTCAGCAATGACCAGAAATCTTCCTTCACTAGTATATTTAATTTACTTTCTCACTCTCAGAATAATAGTAAAATATTCAACATTTCCGCTTTTTGTCCTCGACCCTTTAAAAATACATCCTGCTACTCTAATCCTTAGCTAATGATCTGAATTTTGAAAGCAAATCAATCAAAACAACTTATAAATATTTTGTCTGTCTTTCCTCCTACAATGTAAGCTCCACAAAGAACTGGGACAGGGACTCCATCTGCTTGTTCACAAGTTTATCTCCATTGTCTGATAAACAATCAATATGTATTTTTTGAATGAATAATAATTCTTTCTTCAAGAGGATCACCACTGAAATTCCCCCCATAATGGACCCCTTCAGTGAAATACCTGAGATTTACATAACGCTATAACCCCCAATTATTGGCTTAAGTACATATCCTAACTAAAATGCCATCAACTTTAAGAATCATGAAGTAGTTAATGAAACATACGAAATTTGATTTATTAAATGCCTCTGTACAAAGTCATATCATTTAATGTTTATCTTTTCCCATTTGAAAAGGAATGTTTATTATCTCCATTTGTTTAAACCTATTAATCTTTTTCAGTAATAGTATCTCCAAATACATTCACTTATACTTTTAAAATATGCAATACGTACATATTTAATATTTCAAATAGCTACTGACCTCAATAAGGAATGTTTTAATTTTATCTCCAGAGTAAATAGCTGTAGCAGTTTCTTCCTTTGCCAGTTGCCCAAGAAAGCTTCTCAAAAACCCGGTCTTCTGTGTAAGAAAAGCTGCCAAAATTCCTCTAGAAATAGCTGTGTTCTCTTCATTTATTTTTGATGTAGGATTATAAATAATCCCCAATCGACTATGAACACTTGTTTTCTGAAAACACATTTAGAGATTAAAAGGAACAGTATCCTACATATCTTTTTACAGGTGAATATATTTTCTTTCCCATCCAGTTTGTTCACTGTATCATGCACCATCTTTCACTATCAAAGCCCTCCTATGTTGACTGTACTAAATGTGATATACCACTGAAAAAGCCTAACAATCATTTTACTAACTCTAATTTCTTCACATCTTTGCATAATGATTCCTTTGTAATGTAACATTATATTTAAGCTTTTTGTATGTGAAATAAAACAAATAAAAAATACACAAGACAAAATGTAGAGCATAGTGAATTAACCCATACAACTACTATCCTGGTCACTGGCACTGCCAGCAAACCCCAAAAATATTCCTCAGATCTCTGTCAATTACACTTTCTAACCTTCCCACTTTTCTAAAAACAACCACTCTCTTGTCATTTATGGTAATAACAGCTTTGCTGTTCTTTATAGTTTATTCCCTAAGCTTGCATTGCTAAACACTTAATCAATTTTAAATTTCATATAAATGGAATCATGCAGTATTACTTTGTGTTCTTTCTCCACTCAATAATGTGAGATTTATCAATACTGTTTTCTGTAGCTGTAGTCAATTTTCAGTACTGTACAGAATTCCATCATATGAATATACATTCTTTTATCCATTCTACTGTTGCTGGACATCTGAGTTTTTTCCAGTTTAGAGCTCTAAAAACAGGATATACATATCTTCCATTTCAGAAGATGCTAAACAGTTTTTCAAAATAATTGTACTAGTTTTCACTCCTACTAGCAACAGTTCCATCACCTCACAGCCTAAGAAACACTTTGTATTGTCAGATTTTAATTTAACTCATTATCGTACATATGTAAAAATACCTCATCAGGTTTTTAATTTGCTTTTCTCTTATCATTAATGATACTGAACACCCTTTGATATGTTCTTTGGCTTCTTTTCTGACTTGCCTGTTCAACCTGCTTCCAGTAGTTTTTGGATTATCTTTTTTGGCCCCTGACTTGGAAGAGTTTGATTTCTAAGACTTAAGGGCTTTTTTTGGTTATATGTGTAAAGATATGCTTCTCCCATTCTATGGCTTGTTTTGTAGTGTACTGATGATGTGTTATGATGGGAAGCAGTCCTTAATTTTAAAGTAGTTCCATTTATTGGTATCATACCTGATGGCTACTGGGTTTTGGGTCTCATTTTAGAAATCTTTCTCTAAAGTCAAAAAGATAATCTATATTATCTTTAAGAAGATTTATTGTTTTGCCTTTTATGTTTAGCTCTATAATCCAACTGGAATCAATTTTTGTGTATGACGTGAAAAGAGGAAAGTGTCAAAGATTACCCTTACTGTTCCATAAAGCCAACTTTGTTATAAATCAAGTGTTAACATATGCATGGCTCTATTTCTGGGTTCTCTAATCTTCTTCCATTGCTCTATTTTTCTATCCTTGTGCTAATACCAAACTGCATTCAATTATGTAGTTTTATCAAAGATCTTGATATCCAGTAAAGCTGTTATCACTTTTTCTGCTTTAAGATTATTTTAGCTACTCTTGGTGCTTTGAATTTCTGGATGAGTTTTGAATCTGCTTGACCATTTCCACAAAATTTCCAGTGTTTGATATTGTTCATACTATTGGAAATGGTATCTTTACTTAAATTGCATTTCTTGTTTGTTGCAACTCTGAGAAATATAATTAATTATTGGACATTGACCTGGTACTAAACAACCTTAAACTATATAATTAATTCTAATAATTTATATGTGGATATGTACTTTCTGTGTAAACAATTTGGAATGGCAATTAGAAGATAATAAAGATTATACAATCTGAAGAACAGAATGTAAAAAGAATGAAAAAAATGAACAGGTTCTCAGAGAAACGTGGGACACCATTAAGCATGCCAACATATGCATAATAGAAGACCCAGGAAGAGAAGAAAAAAGAAACGTAGAAAATATTAAAAAAAAAAAAAAACCACTGAAAGTTTCTCAGTTTTGATTAATAACATAATTTACAAATCTAAGAAGCTCAATGTACTCCAATAAGGATAAATGTAAAGATATCCACAGCCAGGCACATGAGTCAAAATGTTAAAAGCAAAAGCTAAAATCTTGAAAAGAGCAAGAGAAATGTTTTTTTCATTGTATACAAAAGAATCTCAATAACATTAAAGGCTAACTTCTTATCAGAAACAACAGAAGCCAGAAGGCAATGAGATGGGGGCGTTCCAAGATGACCGAATAGGAACAGCTCCAGTCTGCAGTTCCCAGCATGATCGACGCAGAAGATGGGTGATTCCTGCACTTCCAACTCAGGTACCTCGTTCATCTCATTGGGACTGGTGAGAGTGTGGGTGCAGCCCATGGAGGGCGAGCCGAAGCAGGGCAGGGCGTCGCCTCACCCGGGAAGCACAAGGGGTTGGGGAATTTCCCTTTCCTAGCCAAGGGAAGGCGTGACAGACTACCTGGAAAAACGGGACATTCCCACCCAAATACTGTGATTTTCCCATAGGTCTTAGCAACCGGCAGACAAAGTGATTCTCTTCCGTGCTCAATTCGGCAGGTCCCACGCCCACGGAGCCTTGCTCACTGCTAGCGCAGCAGTCTGAGATTGAACTGCAAGGGGGCAGCCTGGCTGGGGGAGGGGCATCCACCATAGCTGAGGCTTGAATGGGTAGACAAAGCGGCCGGGAAGGTCTAACTAGGCACAGCCCACTGCAGCTCAGAAAGGCCTACTGCCTCTAGACTCCACCTCTGTGGGCCGAGCTTAGCAGAACAAAAGGCAGCAGACAATTCCTGCAGACTTAAACATTTGTAGAATGGAACCAAGTTGGAAAACACTATTCAGGATATTATCCTGGAGAACTTCCCCAAACTAGCAAGGCAGGCCAAGGTTCAAATTCAGGAAATACAGTGAACAACACAAAAATACTCCTCGAGAAGCACAAACCCCAGACACATAATCATGAGATTCACCAAGGTTGAAATGAAGGAAAAAGTGTCAATGGCAACCAGAGAGAAAGGTCGAGTTACCCACTAAGGGAAGCCCATCAGACTAACTGTGGACCTCTCCGCAGAAACCCTATGAGCCGGAAGAGAGTGGGGGCCAATATTCAACATTCTTAAAGGAAAGAAATTTCAACCCAGAATTTCATAGCCAGCCTAACTAAGCTTCATAAGTGAAGGAGAAATAAAATACTTTACAGACAAGCAAATGCTGAGAGATTCTGTCACCACCAGGCCTCCCTTACAAGAGCTCCTGAAGGAAGCACTGAACATGGAAAGGAACAACCAGTACCAGCCACTGCAAGAACAGGCCAAATTGTAAAGACCATTGGTGCTATGAAGAAACTGCATCAATTAATGGGCAAAATAACCAGCGAACATCGTAACGACAGGATCAAATTCACACATAACAATATTAATGTTAAACTTAAATGGGCTAAATGCCCCAATTAAAAGACACAGACTGGCAAATTGGATAGAGTCAAGACCCATCAGGGTGCTGTATTCAGGAGACCCATTTCATGTGCAGAGACACACATAGGTTCAAAATAAAGGGATGGAGGAAGATCTACCAAGCAAATGGAAAGAAAAAAGAGCAGGGGTTGCAATCCTAGTCTCTGATAAAACAGACTTTGAATCAACAAAGATTAAAAGAGACAAAGAAGGCCATTATATAATGGTAAAGGGATCAATTCAACAAGAAGAGCTAACTATCCTAAATATATATGCATGCAATACAGGAGCACCCAGATTCATAAAGCAAGTCCTTGGAGACCCACAAAGACACTTAGACTCCCACACAATAATAATGGGAGACTTTAACACCACACTGTCAATATTAGACAGATCAACGAGACAAAAAGTTAACAAGGATATCCAGGACCTGAACTCAGCTCTGCACCAAGCAGACCTATTAGACACCTAAAGAAGTCTCCACTCCAAATCAACAGAATAGACATTCTTCTCAGCACCACACTGCAATTATTCTAAAATTGACCATATAATTGGAGTAAAGCACTCCTCAGCAAATGTAAAAGAACAGAAATCACAACAAACCATCTCTCAGACCACAAGGCAATCAAATTAGAACTCAGGATTAAGAAACTTACTCAAAACCGCTCAACCACATGGAAACTGGACAACCTGCTCCTGAATGACTACTGGATAAATAACGAACAAAGGCAGAAATAAAGATGTTTTTTGAAACCAATGAGAACAAAGACACAATGTACCAGAATCTCTGGGACACATTTAAAGCTGTGTGTAGTGGGAAATTTATAGCACTAAATGCCCACAAGAGAAAGCAAGAAAGATCTAAAATCAACACCCTAACATCACAACTAAAAGAACTAGAAAAGCAAGAGCAAACACATTCAAAAGTTAGCAGAAGGCAAGAAATATTTAAGATCAGAGTAGAACTGAAAGAGATAGAGACACAAAAAACCCTTCAAAAAATCAATGAATCCAGGAGCTGGTTTTTTGAAAAGATCAACAAAATAGACCGCTAGCAAGACTAATAAAGAAGAATAAAATAGACACAATAAAAAATGATAAAGGGGATATCACCCCCGATTCACAGAAATACAAACTACCATCAGAGAATACCATAAACACCTCTACGCAAATAAACAAGAAAATCTAGAAGAAATGTATAAATTCCTGGACACATACACCCTCCCAACACTAAACCAGGAAGAAGCTGAATCTCTGAATAGACCAATAACAGGCTATGAAATTGAGGCAATAATTAATAGCCTACCAACTAAAAAAAGTCCAGGTCTAGACAGATTCAGAGTCAAATTCTACCACAGGTACAAAGAGGAGCTGGTACCAGGCCGTCTGAAACTAATCCAATCAACAGAAAAAGAGGGAATCTTCCCTAACTCAACTTATGAGGCCAATATCGTCCTGATACCAAAGCCTGGCAGAGACACAACAAAAAAAGAGAATTTTAGACCAATATCCCTGATGAACATCAATGAGAAAATCTTCAATAAAATACTGGCAAACCGAATGCAGCAGCACATCAAAAAGCTTATCCACCATGATCAAGTCAGCTTCATCCCTGGGATGCAAGACTGGTTCAATATATGCAAATCAATAAACATAATCTATCACATAAACAGAACAAATGACAAAAACCACATGATTATCTCAATAGATGCAGAAAAGGCCTTCGACAAAACTCAACAGTCATCATGCTAAAAACTCTCAATAAACTAGGTATTGACAGAACGTATCTCAAAATAATAAGAGCTAGTTATGACAAACCC
>NW_016819762.1:969866-975392 GCF_001698545.2 Rhinopithecus bieti | reverse complement strand
AGAAAACCAAACACTGCATGTTCTCACTCATAGGTAGGAATTGAACAATGAGATCACTTGGACACAGGGCGGAGAACATCACACACTGGGGCCTGCTGGGGGCTGGGGGGCTGGGGGAGGGATAGCATTAGGAGACATACCTAATGTAAATGATAAGTTGATGGGTACAGCAAACCATCACGGCACATGTATACCTATGTATCAAACCTGCACGTTGTACACATGTATCTTAGAACTTAAAGTATAATTTAAAAAAAAGAAGGCAATGAAATGATATATTCAAAGTGTTAAAATATTCCTTACAACCACTATAAAGTTTCTTAAAACTACTGGCATCTGCTTAAATTTACAAAGGCAGAAGAAAGCAAGCTACGAAAGGAGAGAATTAAAATATATAGAAAGGATAATTAATAGAATTAAAACTCTAAATGGCTGCGCACAGTGGCTCCTGCTTATAATCCCAGCACTCTGGGAGGCTGAGGCAGGTGGATCACCTGAGGTGAGGATTTTGAGACCACCGTGGCCATGATGGTGAAAATCCATCTCTACTAAAAAAAAATACAAAAATTAGCTGGGTGTGGTGGTGCACACCTGTCATCCCAAGCACATGGGAGGCAGAGGCAGGAGAATCACTTGAACCCAGGAGGAGGAGGGTGCAGTGAGCCGAGACTGCACCACTGTACTCCAGCCTGGGCGATTGAGTGAGACTCTTTCAAATAAAAAAAAACAAAAAAACAAAAACAAAAAACTCCCCATAAAACTCTTAAATATAAAAATTATGAAGAAATTTTAAAAGACTGATAGTTCTAATATAGACATTTTTTAACTGTCAAGAACATCACACACTAATTTAAATGATGTCAAAAGGTAAAATGACATGCAAAATATTAATCTACAAAATGCTTCTATGGGTCAATGATAGAATCGTAACACCTACAAGCCTGATATTATTCTTCTGTTATCTCATCTCTTCCCCTTGCTGTGTTCTAGCCATACACTTTGCTGTCTTCTTACATAAAGTACGTTCTTGCATTAGAACCTCTGCATCAGCTAGACACTCTGGTGGGAATATATTTTCCATCAGTATTTGAATTGTTAATTCCCTCAATTCCTTCAGGTCATTGCTGAAATGTCATCTTCTCAATGAGGCGTATCCTGCCAACCTTATTTGAAATTGTAATCTGTCTGCAATCTGACTCTCTGCTCCTGAGCCTCCCTTACCCAGTTCTTTTTCTTTTTCCACAGCATTTCTCACCTTCTTGACATGTAACTCAACTTACATATATGTCTATCACTTATTGCCTGTCTCCCTATCCACACTACTCCTGCTAAAATTTAACCTGCATAAGAGAAAATACCTTAATATTGTAAACTAATATATCCCCAGAAGGGAGAATACAGTCACTCAAATACTTAGACAGTAAACGAATAATAAATAGATTACATATGAAAATGACATACTTACTTAGATGCAAAAAATACACTTATCCCTGTGGAAGTTTTAGCCACTCCAGCCAGGGTTATAAGGACAGATCTCTGATCTCTCCCTGGGACAGGGCTTCCGGGGGAGGGTCGCGACCATCCCTACAGATTGGTCGAGTCAGCTGTTCCAACCTGCCAGCTTTGGAGAGTCCAAACAGTCTAGACAAGGAAGGCTCCCCCGCCAACAGAGCATAGCTACTCTGCCTGATCAGGGCCAGACTGCTTCTTTAAGCAGCACCCCAGCCATTCCTCCTCCCTGGGGAGGACCTCTCTGCAGCGGCTTCAGCCACACCAGCCAGGATTACAAAGACAAAGCTTTGATCTCTTCCTGAGACAGAGTTCCCAGTGGGAGGAGCATCTACCATCTCTGCAGTTTGGCTGACTCAGCTGTTCCAGTCAGCTGGCTTTGGAGAGTCCAAACAGTCTGGGTGAGAAATGATTCACCCCAACATAGCACACCTGCTCTAGCAAAAAGCAGCCAGACTGCCTATTTAAGCAGGTCCCTGATCCCATTCTTCCTATCTACATAAGACCTCACAACAAGGGTCTCCAGCCACCTGCTGTAGGTGTGTTTGGACTGGCAATAGGTCTGCACCCCTCTAGGACAGAGCTTCTGGAATGACCTGGCTGCCATCTTTGTTGTTTCGCAGCCTTCACTGGTGATACCTCTGGGTACAGGAAAAACAGAAGCAAGTAGGGTGTGGGGTGGACCCTCAGCAAACTGCAGCAGCCCTACAGAAGAGTGGCTTGCCCGTTAAAAACAAACAGAAAGCAACAAAATCATCATCATCAAAAGGACCCCACAAAACCCCATTCAAACGTCAGCAAACTCAGAAATCAAAGATGAGAAAAAAATTGAAGCAAAAATGCTGAAAACTCAAAAGGCCAGAGTGTCTCTTCTCCAAATGACTGCAACATCTCTCATCTCTCCCCTAAGGGGACAGAACTGGGCCGAGGCTGAGATGGCTGAAATGATGGAAGTAGGCTTCAGAAGGTGGGTAATAAGGAACTTTACTAAGCTAAAGGAGCATGTTCTAACCCACTGCAAAGAAGCTAAGCACTATGATAAAACACTACAGGAGCTGTAAGCCAGAACAATCAGTTTAGAGAGGAATACAAATGACCTGATGGAAGTGAAAAACACAACATGAGAACTTCACAATGTAACCACAAGTATCAATAACTGAACAGACCAAGCAGAGGAAAAAAATTTCAGAACTTGAAAATTATCTTGCTGAAATAAGGCAGGTAGACAACATTAAAGAAAAAAGAATGAAAAGGAACAAACAAAACCTCCGAGAACTATGGGATTATGTAAAAGGAGCAAACCTATGACTGATGGGGTACCTGAAAGAAACAGGGAGAACAGAACCAAGTTGAAAAACATACTTGAGGATATCATCCAGAAGAACTTCCCCAACCTAGCAGGAAAGGCCAACATTCAAATTCAGGAAATGCGGAGAACCCCAGTAAGATCCTCCATGAAAAGATCAACCACAAGACATATAATCATCAGATTCTCCAAGGTTGAAATGAAAGAAGAAATGTTAGAGGGCAGCCAGAGAGAAAGGCTAGGTCATCCACAAAAGGAAGCCCATCAGACTAACAGCAGACCTCTCAGCTGAAACCCTACAAGCCAGAAGAGATTGGGGCCAATATTCAACATTCTTAAAGAATTCCCAATTCATTTCTTAAAGAATTCCCAATTCATTTCTTAAAGAAAAAATTCTGAAGGAATTCTCAAAGAAAAGAATTTCCAGAATTTCATATCTGGAAACTAAGCTTCATAAGCAAGGAGAAGCAAATGCTGAGGGAATTCATCACCATCAGCCTGCCTTGCAAGAGCTTCTGAAGGAAGCATTAAGTATGGAAAGGAAAAACCATTAGCAGCCACGACAAATACACACTGAAGTACACAGACCAGTGACACTATAAATCAACCACATAAACAAGTCTGCAAAATAACCAGCTAGCATCATGATGACAGCATCAAATTCACACATAACAATACTAACCTTAAATGTCAATGGGTTAAATGCCCCAAGTAAAAGACAAAGAATGGCAAGCTGTGTAAACAGTGAAGACCCATCAACACACTGTCTTCAAGAGATCCATCTCACATGGAAAGACACATAAAGGCTCAAAATAAAGAGATGGAGGAAAATTTATGAGCAAATGGAAAACAGAAAAAAAGCAACAAAGATTAAAAAAGAACGTTACATAATTATAAAGGGTTCAATTCAAGAAAAGCTAACTATCCTAAATATATATGCACCCAATACAGAAGCACCCAGATTCATAAAGCAAATTCTTAAGAGACCTACAACGAGACTTACACTCCCACACAATAATAGTGCGAGAGCTTAACACCCCACTAGTAATATTAGAGAGATGATCGAGACAGAAAATTAACAAAAATATTCAGGATCAAGTGGACTTGACATACATTGACAGAAATCTCCACCAAAACCCAACAAAATATACATTCTTCTCAATGCCACATGACACTTACTCTAAAACTGATCACATAATTGGAAGTAAGACGTTCCTCGGCAAATGCAAAAGAAGTGGAACTGAAGATTAAGAAATTCACTCAAAACCACACACCAAGATGAAAACTGAACAACCTGCTCCTGAATAACTCTTGAGTAAGTAATGAAATTAAGGCAGAAATACCAAGAAGTACATTGAAACTAATAAGAACAAAGAGACAATGTACCAGAATCTCTGGGATGCAACTAAAGCAGTGTTAATAAAAAAATTTACAGCACTAAATGCTCACATCAAAAAACTAGAAAGAACTCAAGTTAACACTCTAACATCTCAATTAAAATAACTTGAGAGCCAAGAGCAAACAAACCCCAAAGCTAGCAGAAGGCAAGAAATAACCACAATCAGAGCTGAACTGAAAGAGTTAGACATGAAAAACTCTTCAAAAAAATCAACCAATCCAGGATCTGTTATTAGAAAAAATTAGTAAAATAGACCACTAGCTAGATTGATAAAGAATAAAAGACAGAAGAATCCAATAAACACAATCAGCAATGATACGGGGCATCAGAACCAACAAGTTCTGAAATTGAGGCAGTAATAAATAGTCTACCAATCAAAAAAAGCCTAGGACCAGATGGATTCACAGCTGAATTCTACCAGAGGTACAATGATGAGCTGGAACCATTTCTACTGAAACTATTCCAAAAAAATTGAAGAGGGACTGATTCCTCCCTTACTCATTCTACAAGGCCAGCATCATCCTGATGCCTAAACCTGTCAGAAATACAACAAAAAAGGAAAAACTTCACGCCAGTATCCTTGAAGAACATCAATGCAAAAATCCTCAATAAACTACTAGCAAACCAAATTCAGCAGCATATATAAAAGCTTATCCATCAGGATCAAGTTGGCTTCATCCCCAGTGTGCAAGGTTGGTTCAACATACACAAATCAATAAAGGTGATTCATCACATAAACAGAACTAAAAACAAAACCACATGATTATCTCAATCAATTCAGAAAAGGCCTTTCATAAAATAAGATATCCCTGCATGTTAAAAACTCTCAATAAGGGGCGGAGCAAGATGGCTGAATAGGAACAGCTCCAGTCTCCAGCTCCCAGCACGAGCGACACAGAAGACAGGTGATTTCTGCATTTTCAACTGAGGTATTGGGTTCATCTCACTAGGGAGTGCCGGACAATCAGTGCTGGTCAGCTGCTGCAGCCCGACCAGCGAGAGCTGAAGCAGGGCAAGGCATCGCCTCACCTGGGAAGCATAAGGGGAAGGGAATCCCTTTTCCTAGCCAGGGGAACTGAGACACACAACACCTGGAAAATCGGATAACTCCCACCCCAATACTGCGCTTTACCAAGGGTCTTAGCAAACGGGCACACCAGGAGATTATATCCCACACCTAGCCGGGAGGGTCCCACTCCCAAGGAGCCTCCCTCATTCCTAGCACAGCACTCTGCGATCTAACGGCAAGACAGCAGCAAGGCTGGGGGAGGGGCACCCGCCATTGCTGAGACTTAAGTAGGTAAACAAAGCC
>NW_016819762.1:942925-966286 GCF_001698545.2 Rhinopithecus bieti | reverse complement strand
TCCTTTGTAGGGACATGGATGCAGCTGGAAACCATCGTTCTCAGCAAACTATCACAAGAAAAGAAAACCAAACACCGCATGTTCTCACTCATAGGTGGGAACTGAACAATGAGATCACTTGGACTCGGGAAGGGGAACATCACACACCGGGGCCTATCATGGGGAGGGGGAAGTGGGGAGGGATTGCATTGGGAGTCATACCTGATGTAAATGACAAGTTGAGGGTTGCTGACAAGTTGATGGGTGCTGACGAGTTGATGGGTGCAGCACACCAACATGGCACAAGTATACATATGTAACAAACCTGCACGTTATGTCCATGTACCCTAGAACTTAAAGTATAATAACAACAAAATAAAAAAAAAATCTCAATAAACCAGGTACTAAAGGAACATACCTGAAAATCATAAAAGCCATATATGACAAACTCACAGCCAGTATCATATTGAATGGGCAAAAGCTGGAAGCATTCCCCTTGAAAACTGGCACAAGACAAGGATGCCCTCTCTCACCACTCCTATTCACCACAGTATTGAAAGTTCTGGCCAGGGCAATCAGGCAAGAGAAAGAAAGAAAGAATATTCATATAGGAAGAGAGGAAGTCAAATTATCTTTGTTTGCAGATAACATGATCTTGTATCTAGAAAACCCCATCATCTCAGCCCAAAAGCTTCTTAAGCTGATAAGCAACTTCAGCAAAGTCTCAGGATACAAAATCAATGTGCAAAAATCTCTAGCATTCCTATACACCAACAACAAGTAGGCAGAGCCATCCCATTCACAATTGCTACAAAATGAATCAAATACCTAGGAATACAGCTAACAAGGGAAGTGAAGAATCTCTTCAAGGAGAATTACAAACCACTGCTCAAAGGAAATCAAAGAGGACACAAACAAATAGAAAAACATTCCATGCTCATGGATAGGAAGAATCGACATCATGAAAATGGCCATACTGCCCTAAGTAATTTATAGATTCAAAGCTATTCCCATTAAACTAACATTGACATTCTTCATATATTTAGAAAAAGTGATTTTAAAATTCATATGGAACCAAAAAGGAGCCCGAATAGTAAAGCCAATCCTAAGAAAAAAGAACAAAGCTGGAGGTATCATGCCACCCAACTTCAAAATATACAATGCTACAGTAACCAAGATGGCATGGTACTGATACAAGAACAGACACATAGACCAACGGAACAGAATAGAGAACTCAGAAATAAGACCACACATCTACAACCATCTGATCTTCAACAAAACTGACAAAAGCAAGCAATGGGGAAAGGTTTCTTTATTTAATAAACGGTGCTGGAAGTGGCTAGCCATATGCAGAAAACTGAAACTGGACCCCTTCCTTACACCTTATACAAATACTGACTTAAGATGAATGAAAAACTTAAATGTAAAACCAAAAACTATTAAAACTCTAGAAGAAAATCTAGCCAGTACTATTCAGGACATAGACATGGGCAAGGATTTCATGGTGAAAATGCCAAATGCAGTTGTGATAAAAGCAAAAATTGGCAAATGGGATATATTACTAATTAAACTAAAGAACTTCTGCACAGCAAAAGAAACTATCATCAGAGAGAACACATAATCTATGAAATGGGAAAAAATTTCTCCCATCTATCCATCTGACAAAGGTCTAATATCCAGAGTCTACAAGGAACTTAAATTTACAAGAAAAAAACAAAACGACCCCATTAAAAAGTGGACAAAGTACACAAACAGACTCTTCTCAAAAGAAGATATACATGTGGCCAACAAATATGAGGAAAAAGCTCCACATCACTGATCATTAGAGAAATGCAAATCAAAACCACAATGAGATAATATCTCATGCCAGTCAGAATGGCCATTACTAAAAAGTCAAAAAAGAACAGATGCTGGTGAGGTTGCAGAGAAAAGAGAATGCTTAAACACAGTGGGAATAAAAATTAGGTCAGCCACTATGAAAAGCAGTTTGGACATTTCTCAAAGAACTGAAAACAAAATTACCATTTGACCCAGCAATCCCATTACTGGGTAATACCCGAAGAAATATAAACCATTCCATTAAATATTATAAGGATACAGAACGTGTATGTTCATTGCAGCACTATACACAATAGCAAAGACATGGAATCAACCTAAATGCCTATCAATGACAGACCGGATAAAGAAAATGTGGTACACATACACCATGGAATACTATACAGCCACAAAATGGAATGAAATCATGTCCTTTGCAGGGACACGGAAGGAGCTGCAAATGGAGCTGCACGGAAGGAGGATGAGTTTGCATCCTCAGCAAACTAACACAGGAACAGAAAACCAAACACCACATATTCTCACTTTTAAGTGGGAGTTGAATGATGAGAACATATGGACAAAATGGCAGAAACAACACACACTGTGGTCTGTTGGGGGTGGGCGGTGTGGGGAGGGAGAGCATCAGGAAGAATAGCTAAGGGATGCAGGGCTTAATATCTAGGCAATGGGATGATCTCTGTAGCAAACCACCATAGCATACGTTTATCTGTGTAACAAACCTGCACATCCCACACATATACTCTTAAAAGTTGAAAAAAAAAGGTGGTGACGGTGTTTTTGTTGTTGTTGTTGCTGTTTTCCAGATAGTGGATAGGAAGCAGTTTTAGCATGCGTCTCCCACTTGGAAGGACAGAATAGTGGGTAAAGATTCACACTGGGACTTTTTTTTTCCTCCGGAGCACTACACGAAGTTACAGAAAAATACTTATTCAGAAAAGAAACATAACTGGCTAATAAACATAGAAAAATGTTCCATAAACAAATCAAGAGGACAAAAACAACCCCATTACAGAGTGAGCAAAGGACATTGGCACTTCTAAGAAGAAGACATACAAGCTGCCAACAAACATGAAAAAATGCTCAATATCACTAACTCATCAGAGAGAGGCAAATCAAAAACACAAAGAGATACCATCTCATACCAGTCAGAATTGGTATTATTAAAAAGTCAAAAAATAACAGATGCTCGCAAGGTTGCAGAGAAAAAGGGAATGCCTAAACACAGCGGGAATGAAAATTAGTTCAGCCACTGTGAAAAGCAGTTTGGAGATTTCTCAGAGAACTAAAAACAATTACCATTTGACCCAACAATTCCATTGCTGGGTATATACCCAAAGAAAAATAAATCATTCTACCAAAAAAGGTACCTGCACTCATGTTTATCACAGTACTATTCACAATGGCAAAGACATGGAATCAACCTAGGTGCCCATCAATGGTGGACTGAATAAAGAAAATGTGACTCATATATACCATGGAATACTACACAGTATGTACAGATTGAAATCAATCTACACATTGATTGATAGAATGCGATCGTGTCCTTTGCAGCAACATGGCCTTGGCTGGAGGCCATTATTCTAAGTGAACTAACAAAACCAGAAAATTAAATGCTGCATGTTCTCACTTATGTGGGAGCTAAACAATGGATACTCAGGGACACAAATACAAGAGTAGACACTGGGGACTCCAAAAGGGGATGGAGAGGGAGAAAGGGGGGCCACGAGAGTTGAAAAACTACCTATCAGGTACTATGTTTGCTACTTGGACAACAGAATCATTAGAAGCTCCGACCTCAGCATCACACAATATGCCCATGTAACAAATCTCCACATGTACGCCCTGAATCTAAGCTAAAAATAAAGTCATATTGAAAGAAAAATTTTCCCTGTAACTACTTATCAAATAAATACAAATAAGAAGCCATCTTTGGCCAGGCACAGTGGTTCATGCCTGTAATCTCAGCACTTTGGGAAGCTGAGGTGAGTTGATCACTCAAGCTCGAGAGTTTGACACCAGCCGAGATGACATGGCAAAACTCCCGTCTCTACAAAAAATACAAAAATTAGCTGGATGTGATGGCATGCACCTGCAGTCCCAAGCTGCCCAGGAGGCTGAGGTGGGAGGATTGCTTGAGCCCAGGAGTTGGGTGCTGTGGTGAGCCAAGATCACACCATTGCACTCCAGCCTCAATGACAGAGCGAGACCCTGTCTCAAAACAAAAACAAATAATAATTAAAAAAAAGAAACTATCTTTGTTTTTTAAATTGGCAGAAAGAATTAGGTATAACAAAAATCAAGGCTTTCAATACTGTGATGTGACAGATCCCCTCAAAAACTATGAAAATTAACAGCCATTTGGAAAGTCATTTCTTAAAAATTATCAGGAGTCTACAAATGTTAACAACCCTTATGTTCAGTACGTTCTTTTCTTCACTGACTAATTATTGGGGTCTCACTCTATTACCCAGGCTAGAGTACAATGGTGTGACCACAGCTCACTGCAGTCTCAAACTCCTGGGCTCAAGTGATCCTCCCACCTCAGCCTCTCAAATAACTGGGACTACAGGTGTGCATCACCACATCTGGCTAACTGTTTAAAAAAAATTTTTTTTTTAGAGAGAGAGAGTCTTGTTACGTTGCCCAGACTGGGCTTGAACTCCTGGCCTCATGCAATCTTCCCATCATATTAAGTGAGGGCACTTAAGTAACACCAAAAAGAGGTCTATGTGGCAATGGAATGAAGCACTCTGCTAAAAGTCAATGAAACACTGAGGACTCCTGCAGTGGCATGTAAGTGAGTCATCTTAGAAGCTTGTCCTCCTGCTTCAGTGAAGCCTTCGGATCACTGCAACTATAACCAAAATCTTAACTATAGCCTTATAAAAGAATCTAAGGTAGAACCACTCAGGTAAGTTGCTCCTAAATTCTGGAACCTCAGAAACTGTTAAGATAAATGTTCATTGTTTACTACCAAGTGGTAAACAAATTTATACGGCAATAAATTTATACTTAGCTAATATAAAAACAATTTCATTAAATATTTTGGTTTATGTTTCTTAAGTATTTTTTTATCTATATAAACATGTTAACTTAGAAATACAGTTATGAAAGACTACTTTTATATACAGAAATGTATACTCTTGAAGTATACTGGTTTATAATTAATAACAAGACATTTAATGTTGACTTAAGGTTTAAAATATTCTTCATTGAAATAAATTTACTTAGTTTTTCTTAAAGAATCAGGGAAAGAAAGTGCTGCTTAATTATGTGACCAAAAATTGCTATTACTAGCTATTGCTGGTAAATAGTGGATTTCAGGTCACTGAAGTGGTGGTAGGGTCTAGAGTTATTTACTTTGTTTAATACCCTATTTGTAATCGATATGAGGTATTTGTATGTCTGATCACAAGGGCTACCAGAGAATATATGTCACAAGTCATAGAAAACAGGTAGGTTTTTCTTTTCCTGAGCAAAGTTACCTATTTTACATGAAGACTAAATCTGAATTCCTTCCTTAGTCTACTTAATTAAAACATTAACATGGAGGGGAAAATATTTAAAGCATGTTCTTCATATTGCTTTCCTTAAATTGAAATAAATTAAAACTGTTGGTAAGAATATCTAGGTACTTACCATGTGCTTTAATGCATTAAAAAGAAGTTTTCTCCCAGAAGGCTTATCAAAATCTGCAATAATCCAGAGAGTGACTGCAGAAATTTTACTGTCATCTGAAAGTTTCAAACAGTTTACTCAAATTAACTCTTTTTTAAAATAAAACAAAAGCAGGGGAACATCTGCAGTTAACACATTAAAAAAAACAAATATATTAAAATAATATTTCTGAAAATAAGCAAAGATTGTTAAAATTTTATGTGTGAATGTATATATGTATGTACATATATATACATACAAAATAAATACATATAAAATTACATATAAAAATGCTACAAGGGTAATTCATTATACAAGCATATATAAAGCTTCCAGCTAGAAGAGTAACTCATTAAATAAGCTTACATAAAACTCCCAGTGTTGGTAAGCAAATCTGCCTTCTAGCTACATTTGTTAAAAAAAAAAAAAAAAAAAATTTATATCCCACATATATGTAAAACCATAACAATCAAGCTTACTAGTAGATACAGAAAACAGCAATATGTAGCCATATTCCTTTATGAACATAAAATCATGGAATCTGTTAAGACAGTAATCCAGGAGCCATCTGGTAGAAACTCTGATTTCATCTACAGCGTTTACAAGAACTGGTTGTGTGGCCACTGCTTTAAATCTCTCTCCTATATAAAACTTTGCCCCTTACAACATAGTTCATCCCATCTGTTTAATGCACTCTGTTAGAAAATTACCACTTCTCTACTGAGACCAAAATCAGCCTTCTTTAATCTTTTACTCATTGGCTCATTTTTATTTCTAGAGCAAAGCAGGCCAAACAAAACAAAGCAAAACAAAAACCAACCAAATTCGAATTACATTCATCTATCTGAATAGTTAATTTTACCCTAACAAATCTATAGTCCCACAGCAGACTTCCTGGTTTTGGCTAAATCCTTTTTCCCAAGTGTGTTACTGTCTTGGTCTCCTCTCTTCTGGTTGTAACCCCTACCTTAAGCAAAACATTGCATGTTATTTAATCAGAATGCAGTAGAATTATTATCTTCTCTGATGTGGTAATTGTACTTTATACATTATAAAATAGTTCACATAGTACTGAAAAAATTTTATTCTTTTCTTAAAAAGGTGAAAATAGTTTACTTTAAAAAAGGCAAAAATAAGATAAACAAAGCTAGAATAGAAGGCATTGTTTTCTCAGCACACGTTAAATACTAAAAAATTCACAAACTCTAAAATTGAAATCTAGGCCTCTACTCAAAAATAACAACATATTAAAGTTTACTATACAACTGCCTTATGAAGATTATAAGTTTCTATCACTTTAAGAATTCAGGTAAATAAAATATGCGTATTACCGTCTTGGGTTAAATAATACATGTTCTTTGCAATTACAGCACTCTTATCTTGTGAATCCAAGAAAAAGAAAGTAGAGAAATCTTCAACATCAGCAGTTACTGAAAAATTTCAAATTAAATGTTAAATATAAATAAAGCATTCACAACTCAATAAGCATTTGTAGAACAGTATAGGATTATTTTACCTGATGTAGATATTAAATTGAGGTACTGCTGGTTAGCATGCAAAATCAAAGAATTTATACGGGGTACAACATTATTCCTATCCATTAGAAAATCAATTGCATTCGTGCGATCATTTAATGTGCCCTAAAATAACAAAATGTTATTTAGATAATATAGGCAATTTATATCCATGTTTCAAAACTATGCAGATATAAAGATTAATCAAAATAAATAAGCAATTTAGAATTACTACAATATTTTCTTGTAACAACTATAACTTTTCCAATTAAGCAAGATGCACCAAATAGTGCCTAAGATGACCAAATTGGTGTACCTACACCACCTTTATAGTACCTAGGTAACTCACTATAATTTTTTTTTTTTTTTGAGACAGAGTCCTCGTCTTCACTGGCTGGAATGCAGTGGCGGATCTCAGCTCCACTGCAAGCTCCGCTCCCGGGTTTAACGCCATTCTCAACTGCCTCAGCATCCCAGTAGAGCTGGGATTAAGCGCCCGCCACCTGAAACTACGCGCCGGCTAGATTTTTGTATTTTTTTATAGAGACGCAAGGGTTTACCCGTGTTAGCAAGGATGGTCTCGATCTCCTAGACCATCGTGATCCACCCGTATCTCGGCTCCCCAGAAGTGCTGGGATTACCTGGGATTACAGGCTTGAGCCACCGCGCCCGGCCAAATTAAATATATATTTTTAAGAATTTCAGCTTTTATTTTAGATTCGAGGGTGCACATGCAGATTGGTTACAACACGGGTATATCAAGTAATGCTGAAGTTGGCGGTATGATTGATCCCATTACCCAGGTAGTGAGCATAGTACCAGATAGTTTTTCAACCCTTCCCTCTCCCCTCTAGAAGTCTCCAGCGTCTCTTGCTGTCATCTTTATGTCTATTAGTACGCAACGTTTAGCTCCCACTTCTAAGTGAGAACATGCAGTGTTTGGTTTCCTGCTTCTGTGTTAGTTTGCTTGGCCTCCAGCTGAGTCCATGTTGCTGCAAATGGCCTGATTTCATTTTTAATCGCTGCATAGTATTCCACAGTTTATACGTGTACCACATTTTCTTTAACCAATCCACCACTGATGGACACCTAGGCTGATTCTACATCTTTGCTATTATGAACAGTGCTGCAATGAACATACATGTGTCTTTTTGGTAGAACGATTTATTTTCCTTTGGAGATGTACCCAGTAATGGGATTGCCGGGTTGAATGGCAGTTCTAAGTTCTTTGAAACATCTACAAACTGCTTTCCAAAGGGGCTGAACTAATTTACATCCCCACTAACAGTGTATATGCATTCCCTTTTCTCCTCAGCCTCACCAGCATCTGTTGTTTTTTGAGTTTTTAATAATAGCCATTCTAAGTGGTACGAGATGGTGTCTCCTTGTGGTTTTGATTTGCACTTATCTAAGGATTAGTAATGTTGAACATTTCTTTATATGCTTGGTGGCTGCCTGTGTGTCTTCTTTTGAGAAGTATCTGTTAATGTCGCTTGCCTACTTTTTAAAGGGGTTATTCTTTACTTGATTTGTTTGCTGCTTATGCATATTAGAACTTTGTCGGATGTATAGTTTGTGAATATTTTCTGTATATTCTGTAGGGTGTGTGTTTACTCTGTTGCGAGTTTCTTTTGCTGTGCTCTTTAGTTTAATTAATTAGGTCCCACGTGTCAATTTTTGTTTTTGATGCAATTGCTTTTGAGATCTTAGCCATAAATTATTTCCCAAGACTGATGTCCAGAATGGTGTTTCCTAGATTTTCTTCTAGAATTCTTATAGTTTTCAGTCTTATACTTAACTGTTTAATCCATCTTGTGTTAAGTTTTGAATATGGTGAAAAGTAGGGGTCCAGCTTCATTTGTTTGCATATGGCTAGCCAGCTATCCTAGGACCATTTATTGAATCGAGGATCCTTTCCCCACTAATTTTTGTCAACTTTGTCAAAGCTAAAATGGTTGTAGGTGTATGGCTTTATTTCTGGGTTCTTTATTCTGTTCCATTAATCTATGTGTCTATTTTGTACCAGTTCCATGCTGCTCTGGCCTTGTAGTATAGTGTGAAGTTGGGTAATATGCCTTCAGATTTGTTCTTTTTCTTGGAATGGCTTTGGCTATTTGGGCTCTTTTCTGGTTCCATAAGATTTTAGAATAGTTTTTTCCAATTCTGTGAATAATGATATTGGCAGTTTGATAGGAATAGCATTAAATCTACAGATTGTGTTGGGCAGTATGGCCATGTTAACAATATTTAGTCTTCCAATCCGTGAGCATGGAATACTTACCCATTTGTTTGTATAATATATGATTACTTTCAGTAGTGTTTAGTAATTCTCCTTGTAGAGATCTTTCACCTCCTTAGTTAGCTGTATTCCTAGTTATTTATTTTGTGTGTGTCTACTGTAAATGGGACTGAGTTCTTGATTTGGCTCTCAGCTTGAATGTTATTGGTCTATAGAAATGCTACTGATTTTTGTGCATTAATTTTGAATTCTGAAACTTTACTGAGGTAATTTATCAGTTCCAGGAGTTGTCTGGTGGAGTCCTTAGGGTTTTCTAGGTGTAGAATCATATCATCACTGAAGAGAGATACAGGACTTCTTTTACTATTTGGATGCCTTTTATTTATTGCTCTTGCCTGATTGCTCTGGCTAAGACTTCCACTACTATGATGAATAGGAATAGTGAGACTGGGCATCCTTCTCCTGTTCCAGTTCTCAAGGGGAATGTTTCCAGCTTTTGCCTGTTCAGTATGACACTGGCAATGGGTTTGTCACAGATGGCTCTTATTCTTTTGAGGTATGTTCCTTCAATGCAGTTTATTGAGGGTTTTTTTTTTTTTTTTTTATCATGAAGGGATGTTCGATTTTACTGAATGCTTTTTCAGCATCTATCAAAATGATCACATTTTTTGTTTTAAATTCTGTTTATGTGGTGAGTGACATTTACTGATTTGTTAATGTTGAACCAACCTTTCCCAGGAGAGAAGCCTATTTGATTATGGTGAATTAATTTTTTGGTATGCTGCTGGATTCAGTTTGCTAGTATTTTGTTGAGGATTTTTCCATCTATGTTTGTCAATAATAGCCTGCAGTTTTTTCGTTGCATGTTTGCCAGGTTTTGGTATCAGGATAACACGGGTTTTGCAGAATGAGTTAGGGAGGCATTAATCACTCCTTCTTGGTTTTTTGGAATAGTTTCAGTAGGATTGGTAACAGTTCTTCTTTGTACATCTGGCAGAATTCAGCTATAAATCCATCTGGTCCAGGGCTTTTACTGGTTGGTAGGTTTATTATTACTGTTCAATTATGGAACATATCAGTCTGTTCAGGGTGTCAATTTCTTCCTGATTCAGTCTTGGGAGACCAGGAATTTATCCATTTCCTCTAGATTTTCCAGTTTGTGTGCACAGAGGTCTTCTGAGGATCTTTTGTATTTCTACGGGATCAGTTGTAATGTCACTTTTGTTGCTTCTACTTGTGCTTATTTAGATCTTTTCTCCTTTTTCTGTTCATCTAGCTAGTGGTCTATCGATCTTGTTTTTCCTTTCCAAGAGCCAACGTTTGGTTTCACTGATTCACTGTACAAATTTTTTGGTCTCAATTTTGTACAGTTCTGCTCTGATTTTAGTTATTTCTTTTCTTCTGCTAGCTTTGAGGTTAGTTCATTCTTGTTTTTCCTAATTCCTCTTAGTGTGATGTTAAGTCATTATTTTGAGATAGTTCTAAATTTTTGAGATAGGTGGTTAGCACTACAAACTTTCCTCTTAATACTGCTTTTGCTGCATGCCAGAGATCTTGGTATGCTTTTCATTTTCATTTATTTGAATTTTGATTATTGCTGCCTTAATTTTTCACTGTTTACCCAAAAGTGATGTCAAAAGCAAGTTGTTTAATTTCTATATAATTATGTAGTTTTGAGAGATGTTCTGAGTTCTGATTTCTATTTTTATTCTCCTGTGGCCCATGAGTATGACTGGTATGATTTTGACTTTTAAAAATTTATTGAGATTTGCTTTATGGGCAAGCATGTGCTTGATCTTGGAGTATGCTCTGTGTGCAGCTGAAAAGAATAAATATTCTGTGGCTGATCGGTGGAATGTTCTGTTGATGTCTATTAAGTCCAACTGGTCAGTGTCCATTTAAGTCCAGAATTTGTTAGTTTTCTGCCTTGATAATCTGTCTAACACTATCAGTGTCTAACATATGATAGAAACAGCAAGGAGCCAGCTAAGAACTTCATGACAGGCTCAAAACCTCATGTACCAATATTAAACCTGAATATAAATGGCCCACAGACCTCATTTAAAAAGCACAGAATGGCAAGTGGGATAAAAAACAAGACTCATCTGTCTGCTGTCTTCCTCCTTCCTCAGGCTTTTGAGTAGCTGGGACTACAGGCACATACCACGACGCCTGGCTGTTTTAAGATTTTTGTAGAGAGGTTTCACTAGGTTGCCCAGGCTGGTCTCAAACTCCTCAGCTCAAGCAATCCCCTTGGACTGACCTTCCAAAGTGGTGGGATTACAGACATGAACCACCATGCCTGGCCTAAATTCTTTGTTGTTTATTTTTGTCTGAGTGGGTTAGTTCAATAATAGTGGGGGAGTTGAAGTCTCCCACTATTATTGTGTAGCTGTCTTAAGATTTTTCATAGCTGTGGAAGTATTTTATGAATCTGGGAGCTCTAGTGTTGGTGCATATATATTTGGGATAGTTAAGTCTTCTTGTTGAACACTATCTATTGTTGGTTTCAAGTTTGTTTTATCTAAGAATAGCAACTTCTGCTTTTGTTTTGTTTTGTTTGCATGGTAAATCTTTCTCTCAACCCTTTATTTTGAGCCCATAGGTATCATCATGCATGGGATTGGTCTCCTGAAGACAGCAGACAGATGGGTCTTGTTTTTTATCCAACTGCCACTCTGTGCCTTTTAAGTGAGGCACTTAGGCCATTTATATTCAAGGTTAATATTGGTACATGAGGTTTTGATCCTATGTGAAGTTCTTAGCTGGCTGCTTTTCCGTTTCTATCACGTGGATACTTTATAGGTTCTGTGGGCTATGTACCTAAGTGTGTTTTTGTACCACTCTTCCATTCCCTTAAAGAGCTCTTGTAAGGCCGGTTTAGTGCTAATGAATTCCTTTACTGTTTGCATGTCTGGAAAATATTTTATGTCTCCTTCACTTATGAAGTTTAGTTTGACAAGATACAAAATTATTGGTTGGAATTTCTTTTCTTTAAGAATGCTGAAAATAGGCCACTGAGAAGTCTGTTGTTAGTCTAATGGGGTTCCCTTTGTATGTGATCTGTCTGTTTTCCTCTAGTTGCCTTTAAGATTTTTACTTCAGCACTGACCTTGGACAGTTTGGTGACTATAAGCCTTGGTGATGCTAACTTTGTATAGTATCTCACAGTGTTCTCTGAATTTCTTGTAACTGAATGTTTACTTCACTAGCAAGATCAGGGAAATTTTCTTGAATTATTCCCTCAAATATGTTTTCCTGGTTGTTTTTCTCCTTCTCTAGCAGGAATGCCAATAATTTGTAGCTTTGGTTCCTTTAACATAATCCCGTATTTCTTGAACACTGTTCATTTTTTAAAATTCTTTTTTCTTTTTTTCTTTTTTTTTTTTTTTAATTTGCTTAAGTCTAGCGGTGTACACTGTGCATACGTGTAGGTTTGTTACATATGTATATTTGATGCCGATGTTGGTGTGCTTGCACCCATCAATACTAGTCAGCACCCATCAATTCATCATTTATATCATGTATAACTCCCCAATGCATCCCTTCCCCTCCCCCCGTCCCCGATGATAGCCCAGCGTGTGATGTTTCCCCTTCCCGGAGTCCAAGTGATCTCATGTTCAGTTCCCACCTATGATGAGAACATGCGGTGTTTGGGTTTCTCTTCTGTGATAGTTTGCTAAGAATTGATGTTTTCCAGCTGCATCCATGTCCTACCAAAGGACGCAAACTCATCTTTTATATGGCTGCATATATTCCATGATGTATATGTGCCACAGTTTTCCTTAATCCAATCTGGTCCAGGATGGACATTTGGGTTGATTCCACAGTGCTTGCTATTGGAATAGTGCGCAATGAACATATGTGTGCATGTGCTTTGTAGTAGATAATTGGTATAATCTTGGGTATATACCAGTAGTGGATGGCTCTGGGTCATGATGGTACAGTCTAGTTCTAGATCCTGAGGGAATTGCCATACTGTTCTCCATAATGGTTGAACTAGGTTTACAATCCCACCAACCAGTGTAAAGTGTCCTATTTCTCCACATCCTCTCCAACAACTGTTGTTCCTGATTTTTTAAGATTGCATCTAACTGGTGTGAGATGGGTATTCTCATTGTTGGTTTGATTTGCATTTCTCTGATGGCGAGTGATGATGAGCATTTTTTCATGGTGTCTGTTGGCTGTATGAATGTCTTCTTTTGGAGGAAATGTCTTATCATTATCTTTGCCCACTTTTGATGGGGTTGTGTTGCTTTTTTCTTGTATTGTGTTTAGTTCTTGTAGATTCTGGAAGTTAAGCCCCTTTGTCAGCATGAGTCAGGTTGTTGCAAAAATTTGCTCCCGATTCTGTAAGGTTGCCTGTTCACTCTGAGGTGGTAGTTTCTTTGCTGTCTGAAGCTCTTTAGTTTAATTAATCCCTTTGTCCAATTTTGGCTTTTGCTGCTGTTGCTTTTGGTGGTTTAGACAGTGAATCCGTGCCCCATGCCTATGTCCTGAATTTGTTATTACCTAGATTTTCTTCTAGGGTTTTTTGGCTATTAGGTCTAACATTTATTCGAGTCTCTAATCCAGAATTGAATCTCCGTATAAGGAGTAGAGGAAAGGATCCAGTTTCAGCTTATCACTTGATGGCCTAGGCGAATTTTCCCCAGCCGAACCATGTTACTAAGTAGGAATCCTTTCCCCATTTCTGTTCGTCGCTCAGTTGTCCAAAGATCAGATGGCTTAGAGATGTGTGGGTTTATTTCTGGGAACTCTGTTCTGATTCCATTGTCTATAGGCTTGTTTTGTACCGCGTCACGCATGCTGGTTTTTGGTCTACTGTAGCCTTTAGTATAGTTTGAAGTCAGGTAGCGTGGAGCGCCCTCCAGCTTTGTCCTTTTGACTTAGGATCTGTCTTGGCAATGCGGGGCCTCTTTTTGCGGTTCGATATTGAACTTTAAAGCAGTGTTTCCAATTCTGTGAGAAAGTCATTGGATAGCTTGATGGGGATGGCATTGAATCTAAAATAACCTTGGGCAGTATGGTGCTGCACCCGAGTGGTCTGAGTTCCCTCCTCAGACATGGTGGGCAAGATGGGCAGGGCCAGATTGAGCAGGCCTGCCTACAGGTACCCTAATGGCAGGCACAAGCACCAATACTGAGGGAGAATACAGTGGGCAACCACCAGGTGTCCAGAGGTGTGCCTAGGCGTGGAGCTGGGAAACCTCCTTGGCTCCAAGTTCTCTGCACAGGGAGCACGGTAGCCTCAACTCCTAATCAAGGACAGTGGGTGTTCCAGATTCCTGAAGATCTGCCTTGGCATGGAGTGTAAAGGGCCTCTTGCACCACAGTCTCTGCACAAGGACGGTGGTGTGGCTTGAGCTGCTAAAAGTATCATTTAAAAAATCACTATTAAATGATCAGAATGAAAAATTTTTTACCAAATTAACTTGTCATTAAAATAAAATTTTAATAATATCATTTATAAATATTATTCATTGTGTATTTTCTTATAAATGCTTACCTACCAAAAAAACTTCTCTTTGTAAATATACAGATGCATCCACCATTCTTTGAAGAACAGCCATTTCTAGTTCTTTAATATTCATCTCTTCATGTTTAAATGGTTCACCATTATAAAGAGCTTGAGGCAAAGGTCCCAGACCAGTCATCTTATAAAAGCTTGCTCCAGTCTATTCGGTTAAAAAACACCAGTGTTAAACAAAATATGATTGTTTGAAAAATAAACATAAGAAAATGGAACACTGCCACATTTTTATATGCCATGGGAAAAAACATCCATTTTGCTAACTTTATCTGTCCTTTCCAAACACTGCTTAAAGGAAAGTAAATTACCTACAAGGAGTCAAAAAACTTTTTCTGTAAAGGGCCAGAGAGTAAATATTTTAGGCTTTGTGAGCCACCCAGTTTCTGACACAATGACTCCACTCTTATGTTACAGCAAAAAAGCAGTCACAGACGACATATTAATAAACAAGTATGCCTGTGTCCCCAAAATACTTTATTCACAAAAACAAGCAGTGGGTGAACTTGCTGATTCTTGGTATAGAGTATGACATTTACTTAACATTAAAAATCCAAACATTTATCGGCATCAGAGACTTATTTATCCCTGTATTTATATATTCAATAAACACTGATTCAATCCTGCCACCTGCATTAGGCTAGACACTGTGATTACAGAGCTGAAAGTCTTTTCTCAAGGGGTTCACATACATACAGAGAAAACACAGGCATGTAGAAGATTCTGTGGGGCCCAGGAGAAGCACCTAGTCAAGCTGGAATATGGAGAGGAAGGGATTATACAGGGCTTCTTTTAGGGAGTGATACTAAAAGCCTTAAAGGCTTAATAAAAATTTCCCAGGGAGATAAAGTAGAGAAAGACATTGCAAGTGAAGAGAGTATAGCAAGGACTGAAAGGGAAGTGAGAGTGTGGTATACTTACGCAATGGTAAATTCACAGTTGATATGGTTTGGCTGTGCTCCCACCCAATTCTCATCTTAAATTGTAGCTCCTACAATTTCCACATGTTGTGGGGGCACCCGGTGGGAGGTAATGAGATCATGAGGCAGGTCTTTCCCACGCTATTCTAGTGACAGTGAATATGTCTCATGAGATCTGCTGGTTTTATAAGGGAGAATTTCCCTGCATAAGTTTTCTTGTCTACCATCATGTGAGACATGCCTTTCACCTTCTGCCATGATTGTGAGGTTTCCCCAGCCACAAGGAAATGTGAGTCCATTAAACCGCTTTCTTTTGTACATTGCTAGTCTCAGGTATGTTTTATCAGTAGCGTGAAAATGGACTAATACAGCAGTGTTTACAGGGTGTGAAATATGGGGGACAGCTGTCAGATATGGAGTTAGAGAGCGGTGTAGGCAGAGGCCCGATCATGAAGGTCCTCAACATTTGAATTTTAGCTTATGAGTTAAAAAGTGACTACATAACTCATTTGCTATCCAATACTAAGTATTATCATTATTATAGCCAACATTGTCACAAATACTCTAGAAAGCCAAGTACTACTATTACATCAATTTTACAGATGATAAAACAGACACAGAGAGATTAAGTAACTTCTTATGTTACACAGCCACAGCGTTTTGGAAGTGGAATTTGCACCCAGATCTGTCTGACCAAGAGTCTGAACTCTTAACTACTGTACTATACTATCTGTGCATTTAGTGGGCACCTACTATGTATTAGATTTATGAATTCATGTAAATGATATGCAAACTCTCTCCTAAAGAAACTTATAGTTTAATAAGGATAGGGAGAGATGGATACATTAAAAGTAAGCTTGATACAGTATTTTGGGGGTATCAAAGAGGTCATGGTAAATAATATCCTCTATCTAGGAAGAGAGTTCATGGCAAATAATATCTGATTTGCTTATTTTTAAAAGGATACAATGGCAACAATGTTAAAGAAGGAGCATATTCTAGGACACTGCTTCAGGGGCTACCACAGTTGTATGGGAAAGACAAAGCAAGAGCAAAAACAAAAGGCAAGATGAGAATGAAGCTGTTTCTGAAATATTTAACAGATTCCAAAATATTTAACAGGCAAAACTGATAGAACTTGATGACCTATTTTTTGGGAGGGTGTGAGGAAAACAATTAGTTAAGGATGACTATTAGGCTTTCAGCATGGGTGGTCTGGGTGAGTGGTTGCTACCTACTCTCTAGAATAGGAGATAAAGAAGAAAAAAAGGTTTGGGGCAACAAGGAAGATCATGGGCATGATTTTAGATTCTTTTGATTTAAGATGCTTACGGGAAATCCACTAAGCAGTTGAATACATGCGTTTGGAACTCAAGAAAGATGTCCCTCCTAGAAATACAGGCACTCTTCTGCTCTTACTCTATGACTTCCAATTAGGCAACCTTTCTACTCCAAAAGCTAATTACCACAAATAAGTCAATGACACTGCATTATATATTTTTAGCTCACACATCTTCTGAGCTACAGATCATATATCCAGTTGCTGATTTCACATCTCCCTTGGAAGTCTCACAGGTACCTCAAATCCTCTATGTAAAAAAACTGCACTTCTCATTTTATTTCCCAATCCTTTTTTCCTCCACTCCTTTCCTTCTTAGCAATGGCATCAATGCTACCGGTTAGTTGTTCAGCTGAACCCTAGAAGTTACTCTTGACAACTTCTCATCTCCCCTCTACCCTATCCAATCCAGCAGCACCTGGATGGCACTTCCTAAATAATTCAAGGATGTCCATTTTCTCTGCCTCCACTTCTTCCAAAAGCCTACTAGTCCATCTCACATTTCTCACCTTATATTTCCTAATACATTATCACCACACCTACTCCTCCCCACCAACAATCCATTCTCAACAAAGGAGAATGCTCTTTTTAAAAAATGCATGTCACTGTCACTTCACTACTTAATTCCTTTCAGGTTTTTCACTGTTGCCAAGAGCTTCTACTGATATAAGTGCATTAAATATTGTTCACAAGACCCGGTGTATTCAGACCCCTTGCTTGCCTCTCCAGCCTTATCTCCTCAACTGTACCCCATTAACACAGGCACAACGTATGCTTTCAGTCTACACAGTAGCAACATCAGCTTCTCTCAATTCCTTCACATCTCAGACCTCAGCATTTTTCTCTGACTGGAATGTTAATCTCTTACAACCCCCTTGTTTTCTTTTGTCTAACTTTTCCTCCTGTTTCAGAACTCAGCTTAAATACCATTTCTTCAGAAAAGTATTCCTTATCCCCATGCCCCAGAGCATTCCACTTTCATTCAATGTGTTGCGTATTTGGTGAGTCCCTTCTAATGAAGGCTCATATACATTAATTTTTGGAATTTCTTTGTACTATTTCTTTCTCTGAAAATTTCTTTGAGTTGTTGCCTTTTTTTCTGGCTCTTTCTGAATCTTCTGGGTTGAGCCTCTAATTGTTTACCTTTTAAAAAAATGACAAGTAAAAATTATATATGTTTATGATATACAACATATTTTGATATTCATGTACATTGTGGAATAGCTAATGAAGCCAATTATCATATGCATTACCTTACATACTTCTCATATTTTGTGGTGAGAATCCTTAAAATGTACTCTCTTAGTAATTTTCAAGTATACAATATGTTGTCATTAACTATAGTTATCACCATGTATCATAGATCTCTTGAACTTACTTCTCTAGTCTAACTGAAATTTTGTATCCTTTGACGAATATCTCCCCAATTCTGCCATCCCCAGGCTCTGGTAACCACCATTTTGCTCTGTTTCTGTGAGTCTGACATTTTTTTAAGATTCTACATGAGTAGAGATCATGTGGTGTTTGTCTTTCTGTGCCTGGCTTACTTCACTTAACATAATGTCCCAACTTACCTTTCTTTCTTCATCATATTTAGAATTAATTCCCAAAATATCCCAAACATTAGCATGAGGAAATGTATTTTGGAGAACACTCTTCACATTGTCCACAGTGAGTATATTTTGATCCTTCTTTACTTGTTGGTACATCTGTGAAAATTTAGATACTATAATTACTTTTCTTCTTACAGCAATTAGTTTTCTTTCTTTTCCTTAGCATGTAGATAGATTATTTTCTAAGTCCGAAACATATTAACTACATATACACACATACCACATACAAATAAATAATTTTAACCATATATCATCTTCTAATAAAGATGGTTTTAAAATATTCTACAGTTTTCAAAAAATATCATAACAAATTTGTTATTTATTCTCTTTTGATGAAACCAGACCCCATTATTCTTAATAAAATAATGGTTACCTTTTTTAAGGTATGTGTAATATATTCTAATATGACATTTCAGAAATGCTTTCTTTTTTATTGCTCTTCTGTAATTTTTTTTGAGACAGGGTCTCACCGTCGACCAGGCTGGAGTGCAGTGGTGTCATCAAGGCTCACTGCAGCTTCAACCTCCCAGCTCAAGAAATCCTCCCACCTAGCTCCCCGAGTAGCTGGGACTACAGGAACTTGCCACCACATCCGGTTAGTTTTTTTTTTTTTGTATTTTTTGTAAAGACAAGGTCTGGCAATGTTGCTCAGGCTGGTCTCGAATTCCTGGGCTCAAGTGATCCACCTGCTTTGGCCTCCCAAAAGGCTGGGCTTACAGGAACTTGCCACCACACCTGGCTAAATTTTTTTCTATTTTTTGTAAAGACATCTTGCCATGTTGCTCAGGCTGGTCTTAAACTCCTGGGCTCAAGCAATCCACCTGCCTCGGCCTCCCAAAGGGTTGAGACTACAGGCATGAGCCACCATGCCAGGCCTTACTAGTAAGTATTTTGACTAAACTTTCTCTGCACCTCTATTCTTCCCCAGTCTCAAATGTTCTAAACACACTTGTAGAATGTAAGCTGTTATTCTTTTTATCTTTTCTTATTTCTTTCTTTAATAAGTACTTAGAGATCCTCTATGACCCAGGTGCTGTTTTAGGTTTTACACCAAGAGAGATGGCATCTCTGAGTAGACGACTAAGCTGAGACATAAATATGAACACTGAGCTAGCATTAAGACATTCTGGGGAAAGAAACTTACAAGCAGAAGGAACAAGTAGTAAGTACAAACACTATTAAGCAGCATTTGACATGTCATTTAAGAATACTGGTTTTGGTCCCAATTGACTTAAATCATTATTGCCAAATATAATCTTCATATTGTGGCTAAAATGATTCCCATGTTATATTCCTCACGGCAAGAAATTAGTATCTTTGCTCTCCCTGTATCACTGTAAACTTTGTACCCTATTCCTTTAAGAAGCAGTATAGGTATGTTATTAGACTGAAGAGTTTCATTTTATGAGTTTTTCAATTTAGGGGCAAGTTTTCTCCTCCTATCAAAGTAGAACATAATGTGATCATAACTCAAAAAAAGTGAAAAGTTCAATCTTCCGTAAAACATAAATGGAGGTAAACTTTGTACCCTATTCCTTTAAGAAGCAGCACAGGTATGTAATTAGACTGAAGAGTTTCATTTTATGAGTTTTTCAATTTAGGGGCAAGTTTTCTCCTCCTATCAAAGTAGAACATAATGTGATCATAACTCAAAAAAAGTGAAAAGTTCAATCTTCTGTAAAACATAAATGGAGATCGCAAAAATGAGATTTTGAATAAAGCAAAAGGTATATAAAAAGTCATTCAGATTAGTCATTTTACTAATTAGTCACTTGAAAATATTAGATACTCCTATAAAATAAGGTAGTCAGAATGCCTCAAGTAAGTTACTCAGACATATCAACTCAATCCTCTTAGACATTTTAAATTTTAAAATTATTTTGTAACTTGGTAAGCAAAAGGAATACACATAACATACACGTTACGAGGTATAAATAACAAAATAAATGATTCCTATGAATAAACCATGTAACATAAGAAATGGAACATCACCAATACCATGAAGTACAACTTCTCTCCCAATCCCATTTCCTTGTGCCCCAAGAGATGCAAGGACTGTTTTGAATTTGCATTTATCATTCCCTTTCTTTTTTGAATTCTAGAGTTTTATGTGAATAAGTATTCCCACACTTAGTTTTGTTTGCTTCTGAGCTTTAAAAAGTATATGGTATGGTGTTAGTCTTCTATGACTTCATGTTTCTAACACATCCATGCTCTTGCAGATGATATTTCATTCTATGAATACGCCTAATTCTACTTACCTATTTTGCTACTGATATATGTATTTGGGTCATTTTTATTACAGTTTGTTGCTATTCTGAATGATTCTGCTAACAATAGCCTCCTAAGGTGCAAGTACAAGAGCTTCCCTTAGGGTGAGGGTGTGTATGTGTGTGTGTTGTGTGTAGGAAATAAGGAAATTTAACTTCAAAATATGAATTATTATCAGATTGTTTTTCAGTGTGGCTCTGCCAATTTAGATTCCTACAGGCAGGGTAGCAATGTAAAGGCATTCCATTGCTCTACATTCTCATTAACACATGATACCTTCAGCTTTCTTAATTCCTGCCAAATTACAGGGTATAAAATAATCTCGTGGTAGTAGTCTTTATTTGCATTTTTCAAATTTGTAATATAATTATCTAGTTTAGTTACCATTAATGGTAATGAATTTTTACCACCAATAGTTTCAGTAAATTTTTATTTATCATTAATGCAACCTCTATTTTATTTTATTTATTTATTTTTTTTTTGAGACGGAGTCACGCTCTGTCGCCCAGGCTGGACTGCAGTGGCCGGATCTCAGCTCACTGCAAGCTCTGCCTCCCGGGTTTTTTTACGCCATTCTCCTGCCTCAGCCTCCCGAGTAGCTGGGACTACAGGCTCCCGCCACCTCGCCCGGCTAGTTTTTTGTATTTTTTAGTAGAGACGGGGTTTCACCATGTTAGCCAGGATGGTCTCGACCTCCTGACCTTGTGATCCGCCCGTCTCGGCCTCCCAAAGTGCTGGGATTACAGGCTTGAGCCACCGTGCCCGGCCCGCACCCTCTATTTTAAAAGTTATTTTATGCATTTCTCCTTTTGGGTCATTGGTGTTTCTCTTTTTGAATTGTAGGAAATCTTTACATCTCATGGAACGTAAATATTTTATTGGCCATATGTATTGTAAATACTTCTCCTGCTTATAACATTTTCCCTACTTTTTAATGACATATTTTAATAAGCACTGGTTTTCATTTGTAATTTAACTGAAATTATCATTATTTTCCTTCAGACTTAGAGTTTTTTAAGTTTTATCTAAGAAACCCTTACCTTGGGGTCCTAACTTCTAAATGTTTTAAAGTTTTGTTTTCCACACTTACATTTTAAGCTAACTGAAATGATTTTACACAAGGTGTGAGGTCTTATTTATTTGCATTGGACTGTTGAACCACAGTTGTTGTAAGTCTGCCCTCATTTACTGTAATGCCACTTCTGTATTCTTAAGTTTTGGGACCCCCATGTTCTTCTGATAGATATGTCTTTCCCTTGAACCAATACCACAAACTTTATACACCTTATTACCTGGTATGACAAGCCCCATCACTTTATTCTTCAAAGTCACCCATTTTGAGTCTTCATTCTTCTATATAAATCTTAAAATAAACATCAAATTTCACAAAAATCCCCAAAATTCGACTTTGGTTGGAACTGCATTGAATTTATAAATCACTTGCAGAAAACAATATAATTATGAAATGAAGTATTTCTATTGATAAGCATAGTAGAACTTTTCATTCATTTAGGTAAACTTTAATGGCTATAATGCCACATTTTCTCCACAAAACCGACTTTTCCCCCAAGCCCCTGGGTTTCCTAAGTATCTTTTATTTGCTCTTGTCATTGTAAATGTGGGAGTCATTTACATGTGGGAGTCTCATAAGGATAAGGATTGTTGACTATATATGTCATTAATTTATCCAAGCACCTAAAACAGAGTGTGGTATGTACTAGGCACTTAATAAAACTGATGAAAAAAGTAATTAATAAATATTTGTTGTTAGAAGAGAAAAAAAACAACTGGTATTAGTATACTGATCTCATATCCAGTTACTTTACTAACCTCCTGTATCAAATCTCACAATTAATGGATTCTTTTGAGTCTCCTCTGTAAGCAACTCTAGAATTTTAAGTAATAATGTTTCTTTTAAATATTTTAAATGAGTATTTCCTTTACTTATTTTATTGCATGACCAGAACTTGAGGATTATACTTGAAGTGTTGACAGTGGGTACCTTATGTTTTGCCAATTTTAAAAACAATGCTTTCTATCATTTTACTGCTAAGATGTACTGTCATCAATTAACAAAATTCTCCCTCAGCAAATGTAAAAGAACAGAAATTATAACAAACTGTCTCTCAGACCACAGTGCAATCAAACTAGAACTCAGGACCAAGAAACTCAATCAAAACCGCTCAACTACATGGAAACTGAGCAACCTGCTCCTGAATGACTACTGGGTACATAACGAAATGAAAGCAGAAATAAAGATGTTCTTTGAAACCAATGAGAACAAAGATACAACATACCAGAATCTCTGGGACACATTTAAAGCAGTGTGTAGAGGGAAATTTATAGCACTAAATGCCCACAAGAGAAAGCAGGAAAGATCTAAAATTGACACTCTAACATCATAATTAAAAGAACTAGAGAGGCAAGAGCAAACACATTCAAAAGCTAGCAGAAGGCAAACCT
>NW_016819762.1:852702-940499 GCF_001698545.2 Rhinopithecus bieti | reverse complement strand
AAAAAAAAAAAAAAAAAATTCCCTTATATAATACTTTGCTAAACATTTTGTTTCTTTATGAGTTTTTTAATCATAAAAAAGCTTTGAATTTTTTTAAATGTTTCTTATGCATCTTCTTGAATAATATATTAACATGGTGAATTATACTTAGAGATTCTTCGAATTTGCAAATACTTCCTTTTGCTCATTAGATAATCTCACCTTGTCATAATAGTTTACTTTTTATATACCTGCTGGATTTCTTAACATTTTATTGAGGACTTTGGCATACATATTCTCAACAAAGAACAGCCTATAATTTTCCTTTTCTCTTTTGTCAGGCTTTGACATCAGATTATACTAGATTCACAGACCGATTTAGGGAATATTTCCTCTTTTTGTATTCTCTAAAAAAGATTTTAAAGATTGAAATTATTATTTCTTCAAACATTTGAATATTTGGTAGAATTTGCTGTACTAGTTTTAAAACATGGTCTCCAAATTCTTCAACACTCATTCCATTGAGAGGTGGGTATATGAATCTGAATCTGTGACTCTTTGATAAACAGAGTACAATGGAATAAACTGAAAGTAATGATGTACCCATCTCTGAGCCCAGGCCTTAAGAGGCTGGAAGTTTCTACCTGGTGTGCTCATCTGGAGCCTAACCTCTATGATAGTTTGTCAATTTTATTTGTTTTTTCAGAATATCAACTTTTATATTCTTGATCCCATAATTGTATTATTTCCTAGTTCATTAATGTGTATTCTTATTACTTTCCATCTACTTCTTAAAAATCAGTTACTCATTTCTGAGTGGTTAACCAGTACTTTTAACCCCTTCTTTTCTAACTAAAAGACATATTTTCCTCTTCTGTTTTGAATGCAAAATTATCTCATTCTCTGACTGTTGGATTTTATATTTGCTTTAAAAATTAATCTTAAGTGTATTGTTAAAATCTTGTATGTTTTTACTGATTTTAATCTGCCTCACCTATTAATAGAGACATGTTGAAATAATCTACTACTATTATAGTGAAACTGTCCATTTATCTCCCTTGCTATCAAATTTTGTATTGTATATTTTGAAGCTACATACAACTTTAGTACTTTTTCTTAAAGTTTATTTCCCCTAATATTTTATGGCTACCTTAGATTTCATTTGTGAAATAGTTACTTTGTGTATAATTTTCTATCTTTTTGTATCTTTTCTTCTAGTATGCTAAAGTTTAATTTACTCACACTTAATATGGTCACAGATATGGTTGGATTAACTTTTACTATTTGCTATTTATCATCACATTTCAATAACTTTCATATATTTTATTATTATTTTGGTCTTATATTCCTCTTCTCTCTTTATAGCGCTAAATAACTTTAAATTACTTGAGATAAGGTAATTAGCGCACTGAAAACAGGGAAACACTTTTAAAAGATTTTATAATTCATGTATTTTCCTAAAAACTACACCTTGTTCACATTATTTCCCCTTCTCCCTCTCCTTCTAATTGTTTAGCATAACTTACAGGCTGTACCACAAATTTAATACTCACTTTCATGCTGCTTTGTATTAAACCCTGTGGTTTCAAGTATAATTTGCTTTTCCAAGAGATTATATATTAATAGCATTGTGCTGAACATTGTAGATTAATGCCATCACATGTAAATTAATGTCTGATACAAAACACTTAACAGAGATTCAATATTGATAACTAAGATAACTTAGGTAAAGATAATTTCTGAATATCTTCAGGTTTCTAAGTTTTGAATATCATAATGATCCTTTAAAATAAAATGGTTGAGTCTTAATAAAAGATGTAACTCAAATTGACTATGTCCCTTATAAACTCTTACACCAATAAGTTGGTAAAACCAGTAAGCTGAGACATAATATTGACACATATTCCATGACACTATTTTACAGAGCAAACTGTACTCCCCAAATCACTGAAGTGTAGTTTCTATACTCTAGTTCAGTGAATTAATAAGGTATTTAATGATTTTCCTGGGAGTTACAGAAGTAGGGTGGGAAATTTGCACTACTTTGGAAATTCCTTTCTTAGTTAGAAGAGTCATTCCTTGATATAATATTGATTGACAAGCTAAAGCCCAATGAATACAAAAATGATAAATTTTTTTTTTTTTTTTTGAGACAGAGTCTCGCTCTGTCGCCCAGGCTAGAGTACAGTGGCCGGATCTCAGCTCACTGCAAGCTCCGCCTCCCGGGTTTACGCCATTCTCCTGCCTCAGCCTCCTGAGTAGCTGGGACTACGGGCGCCCGCCACGTCACCCAGCTAGTTTTTTGTATTTTTTAGTAGAGACGGGGTTTCATCCCGTTAGCCAGGATGGTCTCGATCTCCTGACCTCGTAATCCGCCCGTCTCGGCCTCCCAAAGTGCTGAGATTACAGGCTGGAGCCACCGCGCCCAGCCGATAAGTTATTTTATAAGCTATGACTTGACTTTTCATAATAACAATATAGCTCTTTAATACATACATATTTCCACAATGATCCACAATAGAATTTCAAAACCTTAATTATGAAATAATCTTACTATCTCTTGTTCTTCCTTAATCAGGTTCTTACCAATTTCTAACATCTGTTATACAATCTCTGTCAGACTCTGTATCAATCTTACCTCTTTCACACAGTTTGCTATCAATAAGTGACTTCCTCCTTCTTTGAAACTCTCTAGGAAGTGTCTATATGCTATGTCATTCAGAATATTTAACTCTGCAATGATTTTTTGTTTTTCCATGAGACAGGCTCTCACTCCATTGCCTGGGCTGGAGTGCAATGGTTCGACCTTGGCTCATTGCAGCCTCAACCTTCTGGGACCAAATGATCATTCCACGTCAGCCTCCTGAGTAACTATGACTACAGGCATGAGTCACCACACCTGGCTTTTTTTTTTTTTTTTTTGGTAGAGACAGGGTCTCACTGTGTTGACTAGGCTGGTCTCGAACTCCTGGTCTCAAGTGATCCTCTCGCCTTGGCCGCCTGAAATGCTGGGATTACAGGCATGAGCCATTGTGCACAGCCTGCAATGATCCCTTTATTCAAAACCTAGTTCAAGAATTTTTCCTTAAATAATCATTTTCTATTAATATGTTTTCCTCTAAACTTACATATACAATTTAAATTCCTTTATTGGCTAAGTAAACCTGAGTAAATTCAAATATTTTGGTAGAACCTCAGTTATCTAATTTATAATATGAGGATAATATAGTACTTCAGCAGGGAGTTACAGAAAACAAATTCATCATATGTATTAATCTCCATGATAGTTTACAAACTTTGAAATGTTACAATAAATAAAATGCAAAAATTATATATTCTAAAGAAATCATAATGTAGTAATGCAAAAATTTTACATTCTAAAGAAATCATATTTAGTGCATAAACTCACATGTACTATAGAAATAAATGCTTCTGATATATCAAATTCTTCTGTAATATAGTTGAAAGCTCGCCAAAGAGCAACTCCAGCATCATTTGCTCCATCAACTTCATCATCTGTATTAAGAATGAACACAAAACCAATTCTGGAAAAAGAAGATGAATAAGGACTGTTACAATTACCTGTTGAATCACAATAAACCATTATTTAGAAACATTATTAGACTATAATATCTAGATGGAGAGAATGTATTAATAGACAGAGAAAAGGAGAATTTTATCACTTCAAAAGTCTGAATGTAATGTCTATTCACCAAAATCCACATAGCTACTGGATTCCTGCAAAATATCAAACTCTCTCCTTCTGGTGCTAACATTATCAAATGGCCATGTTTTTTAGTACAAAAAGGGTAAATACACTCTTCTTTTTTTTTTTTTTTTTTTTTGAGACAGAGTGTCACTCTGTCGCCTAGGCTGGAGTGCAGTGGCACAAACTTGGCTCACTGCAACCTCTGCCTCTCGGGTTCAAGTGTTTCTCCTGCCTCAGCATCCCAGGTAGCTGGGACTACAGGCGTGCACCACCATGCCCGGCTAAGTTGTATATTTTTAGTAGAGACACGGTTTCATCATATTGGCCAGGCTTGTCTTGAACCCCTAACCTCGTGATCTGCCTGATTTGGCCTCCCAAAGTGCTGGGATTACAAGCATACGAAGTTGGACCATTCTATAAGTTTCCAGAGTGATCAGATTATTCTCTCAGGAAGGTAATAAATTAAACAACATTACCAGACAGATTTGATAAACCGAGTCTATATAATACTCCACAACGCACAGCTATCTTATGTCAGGCACTAGAGCTAACCATAGCTTTGAATGCCCTATTAATACTCTTGTAACACAATATGAACAACATTGAATTTCCTTTAGTTGACAGTTTAATGCTATGAAATGACAATTACCTAAGAGGAACTTTGTGAGAATAGAAAAGATCAGCAAGTTTTATAAAATCCAAGGTATATTCTTGGGCCGGATCAATAAACAGAACCTAAAAGAAAAATAGTATATAATCAATATTTCAACACCTTAGAACCTTCATGAAATTCAAGTTTAGACAAATTTTTGTGACTGAAAGTATGAAATTCAAAGTATAATTTTTTTTTTTTTTTTAGATAAGAGCCTTGCTCTGGTGCCCAGGCTGGAGAGCAGTGGCCGGATCACAGCTCACTGCAAGCTCCACCTCCCGGGTTCACGCCATTCTCCTGCCTCAGCCTCCCAAGTAGCTGGGACTACAGGCGCCCGCCACCTCGCCTGGCTAGTTTTTTGTATTTTTTTAGTAGAGACGGGGTTTCACCGTGTTGGCCAGGATGTTCTCGATCTCCTGACCTCGTGATCCGCCCGTCTCGGCCTCCCAAAGTGCTAGGATTACAGGCTTGAGCCACCGTGCCCGTCCTCAATGTATTATTTTTAAAGACATTCTAGCAATTCTAAAGAATACACACACACACACACACACACACACACACACACACACACACACACACACAAAGGATTTCACAATTTATGAAGGATTTCTAAAAGCTGTACATCCAAATATAATTATACATAGAATTTAACATCAGGCTACTCATTTTCTCTTTGGACGCCCAGTATATTTTCTTTTACCTGAACTGAAATACCTTATTCTAAAATGTTCATTAGATTTTCTATGATAAACTTTTTCAAAAAGAAACAGACGTTGAATTTTGACCGAAAAAAATAGCATTAACATGACTGCTTTATCAGGATTGCTGCAAAAATTATCTTATTTATTTCCTATGTGAAAAAACAGCTCTAGGTATTTTCTCCATCTTTCAAAGTTCCAATATTAATGTTTAGCTATTATTGGGATAATAAAATTATATGCATAGATGATAAAGTGGTATTTATGTATGTTTCCCTGAAATTACTACACTTTAATCATTACTTCTTTTTAATAAAGTTCTGTCATAAATTCTTTTGAAAAAATGTAAAAGTAACATTAACATTGTTACTATAAAATGACATAAGGGCTAAAGAGTAAGAGGCAGAACATGTGACTAACATGGTTTGGCTGTGTGCCCACTCAAATCTCATATTGAATTGTAGTTCTCACAATCCCCATGTGCCATGGGAAGGACCGAGTGAGAGGTAATTAATCATGGAGGCAGTTGCCTCTATGCTGTTCTTGTGATAGTGAGGTCTCATGAGATCTGATGGTTTTATCAGGGGCTTTCCCCTTTTACTCATACTTCTCCTTCCTGCCACCATGTGAAGAAGCACGTTTGCTTCCCCTTCTGCCATGACTGTAAGTTTCCTGAGGCCTCCTCAGCCATGCTGGGGAGTCAGTTAAACCTCTTTCCTTTATAAATTACCCAGTTTCGGGTATGCCTTTATTAGCAGCATGAGAACGGACTAATACAGTGACACTGCTAGTTGTTGATACCCAGTCAGCCATGCCACCTAAGCTAGCTGCATTAGGCAAATACTTATTTCCTTACAACTCAGATACCTATTCATCGACAGAAGGATAATCCAAAAAGAATGCTGATATCTTTATAAGATATATATGTATAATCAAAATATAAAACTCACCAAATTATGAAAATTGCGCCTTATGTAAGGAATACTTCCAGGAAATACTGGCTTCAGAAGTTTCTCGTGACTTGTAGGCCATGTAATATATAAATCATCATTTTCCAAGTCATTAATCCACTAGAAAAGAATCCAGACATTTGTGAAAGCTATATTAACACTGAAATCATTTTCAAAGCCAGATTTTAATATATCAGGTGACAAAATATACATAGAATTTTCTATATTTCTGATTAAATACAGAAGCTAGTTTAATATTCTCTAAATGATGGAATATATTATGTGCAACAATTTTATACTTGTTTAGACTTTCACATTAAGCCTTCTCTCAAAAACAATTCCTTCCACTTGTGTTTGTTTTTCATATCCCAACATAAAATTGTATTAAAATCATTCTCCATAAACCACTTAAGAGAGATGAATATTTATCTTAATTATCAGCAGTAAATGAGGCCCTCTCCACCTCCCCTCTCAATTTAAAGGCTTGGATATAAGGAAAATAAAATGACTTATAAAAATTAAATTATAAAATCAACATCTTAGAAATCAAGTTCTAATCTACTATACAAGCTGGAGAAAACATATAAACTGCTGTTTAGAGGCATGTGGTGGGGGAAGGAACCACCAATCAAGAAGTGAGGCGTATGGTCCTCGAAAGCAGGAAGCATAAGCAGCAAGCGCCACATTCACCTAAACTTCATCCTTGGGTCCCCAGATTGCATCCTGGAGGAATACTGAGTTGGAAAGCAGAAGTCAAAGCACGGGCCACCAAAGTGCTGAGATTTGAGGGCAGGTTGCAGGGTGAGAGGGTAGGAGAGAAGGAAACTGCAGGACACCAGAAAATTATCCATACAAATTCCTCTCAACTCATTTGCTGACCCTTAACCTGCACATATGTATATATGATAACACCTCTACAAAAGCCAGAAAGAAAGAGAAACGGAGAGATTGAAACCACAGCTATAAAATAGTATTGAGAAGAAAGAGACCAAAGTTCAAGTACTATACACTGTGGACTTTCATTTGAGACCCAGTAAGGCCAGATCCTATAAGACACAAAATAGAAGAGCATTCACAAAGCCTAAAACAAGCCTCAACAGAATCAAGTGAGCACCTGGTACTCAGGCTACCAGAACAAACCTTAGCTCTTTGCTTCTACAGCTTTTCATCAATTTCTGGCTCTCATTAAAAAAAAAGTAATGCAAAGAGAAAAGAACCAAATACTGAAATCCAACAGGGGGAAAAAAAAAGACAATAAAAAACCCCAAAGATTACTTAGACAAAGACTTTAAAATAACTATCATCAATATATTTTTTAAAAGCACAAAATTTATAAAAGAAAATTTTGACAGAACCAAAATCTATTAAAAAAGAATCAAGGAGATATTTAAGAATTTTAAAATATAATATTTGTAATTAAGAACTCTAAGAACTTATTGGGTGGGTATAATTGCAGACTGTACACAGAAGAGACAGGGATTAGTAAACTAGATAACAGATCAATTGTTATAGTAACTAAAGTACAAAGAAAAGAACAAACAAACCAAACAAAGTGTGAGAGAGATTAGGAATATATGAAAAAGATCTAGCATATAGGTAACTAAAAATCCAAGAGAAAAGGAGAGAAAGACTGGAGCAAATAATACTTGAAGAAATTAGGAGGTTTCTACAGTAATCCAGATAATCCAGGTATGAGTTTATTGTGGACTGAACTAAGTCAGAGGCAGTGGCTTTAGAGAAAAGGTGACAGAATTAAGAGACACACACAGATGGATGAATAAAACAGGAATTTAGGGTATATGTTCCAATAGCTAAAAGAAACAATGTCTACAAAAAGGAAGGCATAAAGACAAATCAATAAACAGATAAAATTATAAAAAGAACCAAATAAAAATTCTGGAATTCAAAAGTATAATTGAAATAAATTAATGAGAGGAGCTCAACAGCATATTTGAACAGATAGAAGAAAGAAGGTAAGTAAATGAGCTTACTCAGTCTGAGGAAGAAAAGAGAAAGGAAGCTATAGGTGCAGAGGAGTCTAGCCCCACAGGGAAACAGGCCTTATCTTGACCCAAAGAAGGCTGAGGGTGAGAATCTGGCAGCTCTTTGGAAAGGGCAATCAGAACTCCCATTCCCAATGGAGCTCAGAATCATACAGAGCCTTCAAGCAGTGCCACTTCTCCTGACTAAAAGCAAGTGTGCCTAGATAGACAAAATAAGACTCTCAACTACAGTGCAACTAAACTCATGGTCTGAAGACTGTTAATAACCTGTAAGTACAGAAACTGAGATGAAGTGTTCAAAAACTTGCAGTAATTTGACATGGCCACAACATCTGAGCATGTATCTGTCTCATTTCACTGAATATGGTACAGGCCAGCTTGGGGTTCACCAAACTCTTGTGGTGTGCCACATGTAGTACAAGATACATATTACAGCACTTTGGGAGGCTGAGGCGGGTGGATCATGAAGTCAGGAGTTGGAGACCAGCCTGGCCAACATAGTGAAACCCCGTCTCTACCAAAAATACAAAAATTAGCCAGGCATGGTAGCACATGCCTGTAGTGCCAACTACTCAGGAAGCTGAGGCAGGAGAATTGCTTGAACCCGGGAGGTAGAGGTTGTGGTGAGCCGAGATTGCACCATTGTACTCCAGCCTGGGCAATACAGCGAGACTTGTCTCCAAAAAAAATATATATATATATTAGTCATAGGAGTAGGACAATATATTCACTGGTGACAGGTTAGGGGAAAAATGTTATTCTCTTACTATGGATAGTTTGAGAAATAATGCTCTAGCACTTAGTGACGGCTATCTCTGAAAAACCACAGGGAAAAAAAAAAAAAAAACAAGAAAAAAAGAAATCTATAAAAAAAAAAAAAACAAAGATATGATGGCCCCAGGCTTTCCTGGGGTCCAAGATGAAAGCATTATCCGTGGTCATCCTGACAAGATTTTGGCAAAAGATATACCCATCCCCTAGTATCTGCGGGGGGATAGGTTCCAGGACTCCCCGAGGATACCAAAATCTAAGAATATTCAAGTCTCTAACATAAAATGGCATAGTATTTGCATAGAACCTACTCACATCCTCCCATATACATTAAATCATCTCTAGATTACATATAATGCCTAATACAATGTAAATGCTATGTAAATAGTTTTTATATTGTTTTAAAATTTGTATTTTTTATTGTTTTTCTTTTTTTGAGTATTTTCATTCCATGGTTAGTTGAATCCAGGAATGTGGGACCCTTGGATATGGAAGGCCAACTATATTTTACATCTATGATCTTATTGACACCTATTTACCAAGTCACAAGGAAAAAGTGAGTTTGTGGGTTTTTTCCCTTCTATGAAGATAATATGAAAATCATATCTTTATGAGATTAGGAGACTGACATGTTTTAATTCACCCTAAAATTGCATTACTGTCACCAAGTCTACTCTTTGCAGCTAAACATGCTCATGTGGAAAAGAAAACCTCTGGAGATTGATCAAGAATGTCTACAACTTAGTAGTAAATATGTAGGTCAGGGTATCTACATATAAGACAACTATAAAAAAACTATAATGAAAATATTCTGTGGTCCAAATGTCATGATGTCTTTTATAGAGTGACTCTTACTGAATGAGACAATGTTACGACAATATGTACCTAAAGAAATTATTATACTTTAAGTTTTTAAAATTTTAAAGATCTCTTATGATTATGATTCTTAACATTACTTTGGGTATATTTTCTGTCATTTTAGATTGGCTTTTAAAAAGTTGACTGCTACAATAGTGAATGAACACATTATATGTGAAATTTCAACACTAAAGCAGGCTGTGATAAAAGATAAATGACACTGTTACCAACAAAGTGCAAAACGAAAGCAGGGTTTTGGTTAAATTCAGAAAACTTTGAATCTGTCTTTGTTCCCTTCATGCTACTGTCTAAGTTTATGGAAATCTACGTGTGCATCACATACTTTAGTATTCCTTAAGAAAAATTTTGCAATGTCTTTTTCTTTTCAGAGAGTTGAAGGGCAAATGATGTTCACAAGGGAGACAGTCAGAACCTGCATACTTTGAATGCAATACCAGGGCACTAGTGCCAAGAGTTACAAAAGAAGAAGAGCCTTTTAACTTTGGTGGGAGCGCAGAAGGGAGGATCAGAACTGTAACGTGAACACATTATTAAGATCATATAATGGAAAAGGGGAAAACTGGTTTAAAGAGATGAAATAAAGGTAGAAGTTAATTAGAACTACCAACATAAATATATGCCCTTTTAAAATAAGAAAATTGTTTCTTGCTCTGTCTTCACTCTTTTCTACTCTGAATATTTTATGTGAAACAATATGAAGTGCACATCTAATGCCCAGATTCTGGTTGTTAGCACTATTTTCTATAGAAAAAAACTTGGTGAATAGGCATTTCCACATTTGGAGAAAAAAGAATCAAGATGATCTATAAGACACCTTGTCAGAAGGGGGTAGTGTTTAAAGAATAAAGAGGTCAGTTTGCAGGGAAGGCTGCCAGGGACCATGTGCTGATTATTTTATCATCTAAAAGAAAATAGTTACTATAGTTAAAAAGAACGTTTAGCGTTTGCGAGAGTCCCTAAGCATGATGCTCCAAAGGAAATGTTTCAGAGATAAGTCAAATATACTACAGGTTGAGCATCCCTAATCTGAATATCCAGAACGTTCCAAAATCTGAAACTTTTTGAGTGCTCACATGATGCTCCAAGTAGAAAAGTCCACACCTGATACCTTTGTTTTCTGATGGCTCAAGTACACAAACTTAGTTTCATACACATAATTTTTAAAAATGTCTAAAATTAGCTTCAGGTTATGGGCATAAGGCATACGTGAAACAAATAACGTTCATGTTTAGACTTGGGTCCCTTTTCCAAGATATCTCATTATGTACATAAAACAAAAATAAAATTCTATGCCCCACAACAATCTGAATGGACTCCTCCTTTTGGCAAGGGCATTCCAAAGTTAACCTGAAAAACTAGCTCAGGCCATGATGGGAAGCGGGAGTCAGATATGCCTCAGTATTCCCTCCTGCTTTTTGGAATTCAGACACAGCTGACCAGCATTAATATTAAAGCAGATCTTAAGACTGATAGAACAGACACTGTAAGTGTGATTAGAAACATTTACAATCTATTCTTTCTGAAGCCTGCCACCTGAAGGCTTCATCTGCATGATAAAACCTCGGTCTCCACTACCCCTTATCTTAACGCAGACATTCCTTTCTATTGATTCCAGATAACAACTCAGCCAACTGCCAACTAGAAAATCTTTGAATTTGCCTATAACCTGGAGTCTTCAAGCACCTGCTTACAGTTTTCCTGCCTTTCCAGATGTACCAAACCAATGTACATCTTACATGTATCAATTGATGTCTTAGTCTCCCTAAAATGTATAAAACCAAGTTGTAGCTTGACCACCTCCCACATGTTTTCAGGATCTCCTGAGGGCTGTGTCACGGGTCACTGGTCACTTATATTTGGCTCCGAATGAATCTCTTCAAATATTTTACAGAATTTGACACTTCATCTACACATATATGCAAATATTCCAAAATCCAAAAAATTGAAATCTGAAACCCTTCTGGTCCCAAGCATTTTGGATAAGGGACACTCAAATTGTAATGTGTAACAGTTGTCCATGCCTGATGTCTTACAAGAAAGTAGAGGGCATAAAGAACAAATCACTGAATTACTTAAGAAATGTGAACTACTTTGGTTTGTTTATGCAGTTATAGCACTGATCCTTCAGGTAGGACAAGCTGCTATCATAATAACCATGATTGGTATTTGTTTTGTTTTCTGCCCTAGATTCAACAAAATGTTTTAAAAAGTCAAAATACTATGTTCCTATTGTTAATTATGAATCTTGAAGCAGAATGAATTATAGGAATAGATCTCAGGCAGGCCTAAAGTCTGTGTCCACCAGGCTATGGTACAGCTGCACATCATTTTTTACAAGTTACTTGCACCTGATAAATAGGCAGATCAGTTTCCAGAAAAGTTGCAATAGGGCAAAAAGGTAAAAAATGAAACAAAACAGAAACCTAGTGAGAGTGGGAAATGCAAGCTTAAGAATCTAGATAGGATCCTTATGCAAATCAGGTGGCACCTGGGTGTAGGCTGCTGCTACTCATAAGGTTCTTTTCTGTTAGCTGCAAAACAGTAATACTTCTGCATATACAAAACGAATAAAGGTGTTCCCTCTCTGCAGGACAAATTATAAAAGGATATAACCCTTCCTCTTATCAGGCAGGGCACACACGGGACATGGCCAGGAGAAATGTGCTCAGAGTTTAGCCCCACACTCCTTCCCTCAACCAGGTACACAGGGGCAGTAGAGGGGTTGGTTAGAGGGTCAAGCCTCCCTAGTTTTCAGTTTTCAAAGCGCTCAACCAGGGTTGCTGCATATTATTGTTCATTTTTTGTGCACACTTCTTCATTTTAAGATAAAGTCTATAAAGTGATATTTCGTTTGAACTTTAGGAAATGTTTAAACAGATGCACTAAATGTAACTAAGTAGTATCATGTCACAGTTAAGAGCATGCATTCAAATAACCTTTTAGTGTCTCAGTTTCTTCATCTGTATAATGGGGATGCTATCAATACCTTTCTAATAGGGTTGCTGTGCAAATAAAATGATATAATTCATTTTAAATGCTGAACACAGTATCCAGCACTCAGTGCTCAATAAATTTAAGCCACTGTTGTTAGTAAAAGGCAATGACAAAACAGAGCAGGAAATAAAATTTAACAACAAACTAAAACAATCTTGATAAAGAAGTACAAAATTGGAGAACTCACACCTCTTGATTTCAAAACTGACTATAAAGCTACAGTAATCAAAATAATGCGGTACTAGAATAAGGACAGACATACAGATCAATGGAATAGAGAGCCCAGAAATAAATCTGCATTTATGATCAATTGATATCTGACAAGGGTGCCAAGCAAAGGTAACCAAAAAAAGGTGGAATTCATAAAAATTAAAATTTTGTTGTACATCAAAGGACACTACTAACAGAGTCAAAAGGCAACCTACAGAATGGGAATATCTGAAAATCACATATCTGATAAAGAATATCCAGAATATATAAAGGTCTCCTACAACTCAACAAAAAACAAAGAACCCAATTAAAAATGGGCAAAGGACTTGAATAGACATTCCTCTACAGAAGATATACAAAAGGTCAACAGGTATTATGAATCAATGCTCAACATCACCAGTCATTAAGGAAATTTAATCAGAACCACAATGAGATTACCAGTTCACACTCATTAGGATGGCAATTACCAAAAAGCAAAACATCCCCAAACCAGAAAATAACAAGAATTGGTGAGGATGTGGATAAATGGGAACACTTGTGAACTGACAGTGGGAACGATGAATGATGCAACAGCTGTGAAAAACAGTTTGGCAGTTTATAAAAAAAGTTAGACACAGAAATACCATATGATTCAGCAATTGTAATTCTAGGTATATACTCACAAGAACTGAAAGCAGAGATTCTTATAGGTACTTGCACACCAAAGTTCACAGCACAGCATTATTCACAATAGCCAAAAGTTAGCAGCAGTGTAAATGCCCATCAACAGATGAATGGATAAACAAACTGTGGTATATACATTCAATGAAGTATTATTCAGTCTTAAAAAGGAACAAAATTCTGATACATGCTACAACATGGCTGAACCCTGAAAACATCATGCTAAATGAAATTAGCCAGACACAGAAGAATATTGTATAATTCCACTTACATGAAGTATCAATAGGCAAATTAATAGAGATAGAAAGTAGACAAAGCTTACCAGAGGCTTCAGGAAGAAGGGTATGGGGATTTGTTTACCGTGTACAGTTATGTTTGGTATAATGAAAAAGTTCTGAAAATAAATAGTGGCGATGGTTGTACAACACTGTGAATGTACTTAATGCCACTGAAGGGTCAAAAGAGCAAATTTTATGCCACGTGTATCTTACCTGAATAAAAACTACTTTGTGACAATCTCGTGGGACCACAACCTTTATGGAGGGTGGGTTCCAAAACCAGCTATACTGCTTATGGACTGGAATTCCTGGGGTTTGGGGCCTGTGGTAATCTTGACAAATTAACAGTCTTATCAGTGCTTATGAAGAGACAGTCTGCTGAAAGCAGCAGGGTGGCGGAGAAGGGAGGTACACCATCTGAGACTGATATCTGAAAGCCTGCCAGAATCTGAGAGACAACTCAGGGAAACGAGACTCTGAACAGTGTGGGGACAACGGGAGCAACATAAGGGCTTGAAAGTCCAACTGCTCCTCCACACACAGAGTGACTGTCCTTCACTGCCAACCTCAGAAGCGAGCTAGGATATAATTTTACAAAGAGAATTGGAAGGTTTCTTTACAGGTCTGTTTACTATGTCTAGAATAGCCTTGACAATTACTGCCCTAATTTTCTGTGTGACTCTCAGCATTCTTTTCTACAAAAGCTAAAAAACACAAATTCTTAAATATCAGACAAAAGTATTAAGATTACTTACAAGGTCATTAGCTTTTCTCACATAACATTTTTAGAAAAGACATCTGCTATTGAGATCAAAGACAAAGTAAAAGTAAAATCTAGCCAATGAAAGAATACGGTCTATAGAGTGGTAGAAAATAGTAACAAACATCTATAACAAGTTACTTCGTGTTCTAGAAAACACAAATGATAACTAATTAGTAATTCGTTATTTATCCTGAATCTGAGGTTTCTGATGTTCAGGGAATATGGCGTTTCCTTGGGGCTGCTATAGTCCTTTGGCTCTGAGAAGGCCCCCCCTTTTTTTTTTTTTTTTTTTTTTTTTTAAGATGGAGTCTTGCTCTGTCGCCCAGGCTGGAGTGCAGTGGCGTGACCTCGGCTCACTGCAAGCTCCGCCTCCCGGGTTCATGCCATTCTCCTGCCTCAGCCTCCGGAGTAGCTGGGACTACAGGTGCCTGCCACCACGCCTGGCTACTTTTTTGTATTTTTAGTAGAGACGGGGTTTCACCATGTTAGCCAGGAGGGTCTCCATCTCCTGACCTCTTGATCCACCCTCCTCGACCTCCCAAAGTGCTGGGATTACAGGCGTGAGCCACCATGCTCGGCCCAAGGCAGATAAATTTATAAGCAGGAAGGTTTTCCAGGTAAGACAAAATTAACTATAATAACTGAATACTTCAGAGGGAATCCCTTACATTTGTATATAAAACAACTAGCAAAAATTTCAGAGATTTTTTTCCACTTAAAAACTTCTTTTTTTTTTTAGAAGGGGCTTCAAGATGGCTGAATAGATGTATGTGCTGCTTGCCTCTTCCATGGAGAGGAACCAATATAGGAAGCAGATAATTATACTTCGAATAGATCATCTAAGGGAGAACACTGGAATTCACCACAGAAGTGACAGGAAAAACCAAAAGCAAGAAAGGAGAGGGAAATAAGGCAGACTGCTAGGCTGGGATTGGCTGGAAGCCTAGAGAGGTTCCCTAATGCAAGGAAAGTGTGAGAGACCCACAGCAGTCCACATTTCCACTACGGACTCCTACCATCCTAACCATGGAAAAGCCCCTTGACCCTTATGAGCTCGGAGACTATCAGAGGGAGCTACCTGGAGATTGCACAATGCCACTGATCCAGAGAGGGAGCTCATACCCAGTCCCACAAACCCCTGAGTTCTAAGCCACTGCAGTATGACATCATTTTGAGAGCCCAGCTCCCACAGACTGTGTCCTGCCCTGGGGCCTAACAATCCCTGCATCTCCATATCTCTGGGGTCCCACTGACATTCCCTGCTAGAGCCAAGGCAGAAGCCACTGGCAGTCATACTGCCTCCCCAGCAGAGGGACATTCACACTTTTTCATGCACCTAAGGACAAATTCCATTTGCTGCAAACTGTGTGTACGTGTGTGTGTGCGTGGTTTGCGGGGAAGGTGGGGACATAGGATGAGCAAAGCATGCCCCAGCCACCTGCCTCCAATTGCTCCTACTGAAAGTGACTCCACCCTCCCCAGCAGCAGAACAACAGCACAGCTGCTGCTGCCTCTACCTGAGCATTCCACCTGTTGCTGGTGGATCATCCCGCTCCCCGGCTGCCCACCAACCATAGCCAGAGCCTGAATGTACCAACATGGGGCCTAAGAACCATCTTGCCTGGTTCTATCACCCCCAGTACCTGAGCATACTGTCCAGGGACCTGGGGATCACCCAGCCCAATCCATTACCATTGGCATCTAAGCACACCTCCCAGTGTCATGCCCACCCAACCTGCCACTACCATCACGTCAGGGCCTGGGCAATGGCTGACCCAGCCCATCACAGCTACGGCCAACAGCGGCATGAACCCTTAGGTCCTAGAGAATTGTCCCACCACTGATACTGCCATTGTCCACGCCACAACCACTGCACAGGTGCTCAAGAACCTACCTACCACTGTCATTCCCAGCACCCAAGCAAGTCATCTAGAGGCCCAAGAATCAACCTCCCTGCACCTGCTTAACGCTGGTGCCAGTGTACACTACCCTGGGGGCCAAGGCTCAGCCCACCATTGCCACCTGTAGGGCCCTAAGTCTGGCCCAACTGGTGTCCCACATTTCAGCAAAACTTCATCACAGCCTCCACTAGCAACTGTGCTATAAGCCACCTAGGAAACAGAGACACCACTGATGCTCTTTGCAGATGAAGAAATTATACAGAGATTACCCTACTTCACATATTCAGAATCAATGCCAAAAAGTGTCCTATGTAACCAACACCATAGATATATGGTCAGGAAAAAGTCTTCCCCTAACAATGGAAATTTTAAAAAATGGAATAAGTAACTGTTACAACAGCTGCATAGATGTCAACGTAAGGACACAGGAACATAAACAAGCAGCCTCCAAAGGAACACAATAATTCTCCAGCAACAGATCCCAATCTAGAAGATATTTATGAAATCCCAGAAAAACAATTCAAAATATTGAAATTAAGCTCAGAGAACTATAAGATAATACTTTAAAACAATACAAAAAAAATCAGAAAAACAATTCAGGAAGTGAGAAATTTACTAGAACCAAATAGAAAATTCACTGAATGAAATGTAAAATGTATTGAAATGCTTCAACAGTGAACTAGATCAAGTAGAAGAAAGAATCTCAGAATTTTAAGACAAGACTTTTGAAATATCCCAGTCAAATAAAAATACACACACAAAAAGAACAAGCAAAGCCTATGTGACGTATAAGATACCACAAAGTGATCAAATATTTGAATTTTGCTGTCCCAGAAGATTTTTAAAAAGTATTAGAAAACCTATTTAATGAAATAACAGATAAAGACTTCCCAAGTCTAATGAGACTTAGACATCCAGATACAGGAGGCACAGAGATTCCCAAATAGATACAATTCCAAAAGGTTTTGTCCATGTCAAAAGTTAAAGAAAAAGAGAGATTTCTATAAACAGCAAGTGAAAAGTATCTGGTGGGAACACCCCTCAGATTAACAGCAGATTTCTCCACAGAAACCTTACAGGCCAGGAGAAAATCGCATGATATATTTAAAGTCCTGTAAGAAATGCCTGCCAGTTGAGGATACTATACCCAGCAAAGTTATCCTTCATAAATGAAGGAGAAATAAAGTATTTCCCAGACAAGCAAAAGCTGAGGGAATTCCTCACCACTAGACCAGCCCTGCAAGAAATGCTTAAAGGAGTCCTATAACCAAAAGTAAAAGAATCGTATCTACCTTTCTAACACATAAATACCACTAGTAGAACAAACCACTGAAGTCAGAGAAAAGATTCAAATGTTATCAATACAGAAAACTAACAAGACACGATTGTTAAAAACAGAGACCGAGACAGAGAGATAGAGAGAGAGAGAGAGAGAAAGGAACAGAGAACACACAAAATAAACAGAAATCAACTAATAAAATGACAGAAATAGTCCTCACATATCAATAATAACCTTGAATGTAAATGAATTAAACTTTACACTTAGAAGATACAGACTGGCTGAATGGATTAAAAAATATGACCCATCCATATACTGCCTAAAAGAAACTCATCTCACTTGTAAAGAGATATATAAACTGAAAGTAAAGGAATGGAAAAAGATATTCCATGCAAATGGAAACCAAAAACAAGCAGGAATAGCTATACTTTTATCAGATAAAACTTTAGGTCAAAAACAGAAGGACAAAGATGGTCATTATATAATGATAAAGGGATAAATTCATCAAGAAGGTAAAACATTCCTAAACATATATGCACCCAGCACTGGAGTACCTACACATATAATGCAAACATTATTACAGCTAAAGAGAGAGACAGACTCCAATACAATAATAGTTGGAACCTTCAACACCCTACTCTCAGCATTACCTAGAAGGAAAATTGAAAAGAACCACTGGATTTAAAATGCACATTTGATGAAATGGACTTTAGAAATTTACCCAATATTTCATCCAATAGCTACAAAATACACATTCTTCTTACCAGTGGATGGAATATCCTCCAGGATACACCATATGTTAGGACACAAAAACAAGTCTGAAATTTTTAGAAATTGAAATTATATCAAGTATTTTCAGACCAACAATGGAATAAAACCACAAATCAATAACAAGAGAAACTTTGGAAGCAACAGAAACACATGGAAATTAAACAACATGCTCCTGAATAAATACTGGGTCACGGAAGACATGAAGAAGGAAATAAAAAAAAAAAAGTCTTGAAACAAATGAAAATGTAAACACAACATACTAAAACCTGTGGGATACAGCAAAGACAGTGCTAATAACGAAGTTTGTAGCAATAAGCTCTTATATCAAAAAGGAGAAAGATTCAAATAAACAATTTAATGATGCATCTGAAGGAACTAGAAAAGCAAGAACAAACCCCAAATTGGCAGAAAAAATAAATAAGATCAGAGCAGAACTAAATGAAATTGATACTAAAGAAAAAATACAAAGGATCAACAAATGAAAAGTTTGTTTTTTGAAAAGATAAAACACTTGATAGACTAACCATGACAGAGAAGACATCCAAGAAAGTCAGAAACAAGCACACTGATATCATATAAACAAGAAAGATAATCAGAGACTATTACAGAAAACTATACACTAACAAACTGGAAACCTTAGAGGAAATGGATAAATTCCTGGACACATACAACACACCAAGACTGAATTAAGAAGAAATAGAAAATCTGAACAAACCAATAATGAGTAATAAGCATCAATCAGTAATAAAAAGTCTCCCAACAAAGAGGAGTCCAGGACTAGATGGCTTTACTGCCTAATTCTACCAAACTTTCAAAAAAGAACTAACACGAATTCTCCTCAAATTATTCCCCCAAAAAAATGAAGAGGAGAGAATTCTCCCTAACTCACATTCTATGAAACCAGCATTACCCTGATACCAAAACCAGACGAGGAAACAACAATAAAGGAAAACCACAGGCCAATATTCCTGATTGTATTAGTCTGTTTTCATGCTGCTGATAAAGACGTACCCGAGACTGGGTAATTTATACAGGAAAAAGGGTTCAAAGGACTTACAGTTCCACATGACTGGGGAGGCCTCACGATCATGGCGGGAGGCATGGAGGAGCAAGTCACATCTTATATGGATGGCAGCAAGCAAAAAGAGAGTTTGCTCAGGGAAATTCTCCCTTATAAAACCATCAGATCTCATAAGACTTACTCACTATCATGAGAACAGCACAGAAAGAACTGCCTCCATGATTCAGTTACCTCCCACTGGGTCCCTCCCACAACACATGAGAAATCAAGATGAAATTTGGATGGGGACACAGCCAAACCATATCACTGATGAACACATGCACAAATTCTCAACAAAATACTAGCAAGCCAAATCCAAAAGCATATCAAAAAGATAATACACCATGATCAAATGGGATTTACCCCAGAGATGCAAGGATGGTTCAATATACACAAATCAATAAATGTGATACATCACATCAATAGAAGGGAAAAAACCATATCCTATTAATAGATGCAGAAAAAGCATTTGATTAAATTCAACATTCATTCATGATTAAAAACTCTAAACAAACTAGGCACCAAAGGAGTATACCTTAGCATAATATAAAGGCTAGAAATGACAAACACACAGCTAACATCACATGCACTGTGGAAAAGCTGAAATGTTCTAAGAACTGCAACAAGATAAGGATGCCCACTTTCACCACTCCTATTCAATGTGGTACTGCAAGTCCTAATCAGAGCCATCAGGCAAGAGAAACAAACGCATGCAAATTGGAAAAGAGGAAGTTAAACTGCCCCTCTTTGCACACAACATGATTGTATATCTAGAAAAACCGAGGACTCCACCAGATATTCTCAAAACTGATAAATTCAATAAAATTGCAGTATGTAAAATCAGCACACAAAAAATCAGTAGTGTTTCTATACACCAATAATGAAATAGCCAAAAAAGAAATCAAAAGGGTACTCCCATTTACAATAGCTGCAAAAAATACTTAGGAATTAATTTAACCAAGGAGGTAAAAGATCTGTACAAGAAAAACTACAAAACACTGATTGAAAGAAATTGAAAAAGACACAAACAAATGGAAAAACATCCCACACTCATGGTTCAGATAAATATTAAAATGATGATACTGCCCAAAGCAATCTATAGATTCAATGCAATCTCTATTAAGATATCGTCATTTTTCACAGAGATAGAAAAAAAAAATCCTAAAATTCGTATGGAACCAAAAAAGAGCCTGAATATCCAAAGCCAAAACTGGATGTATCACACCACCTGATCTGAAAATATAGTTACAGTAACCAAAACAGCATGGTATTGATATAAAGACAGACACACAGACCAATGGAAGAAAATAGAGAATCCAGAAATAAATTCATGTATTTATAGCCAACTGATTTTTTATAAAGGTGCCGAGAACATACATTTGGGAAAGGACACCCTCTTGAATACACGGTTCTGGGAAAATTTGATATCCATATGCAGAATAATGAAGCTACACCACCATCACTTATCATGTACAGAAATCAACTCAGATGGATTAAAGGCTTAAACATACCCCAAAGTGTAAAACTGCCAGAAGAAAATATAAGGCAAACACTTTTGGACACTGGTCTAATAGGTAAATATTTTATGGCTAAGACCTCAAAAACACAGACAACAGAAGTAAAAATAGACAAATGGGAAAAAGCTTCTGCACAGCAAAGGAAAAAAAATCAACAGCGTGAAGAGCAAGCCTGTTTGATGGGAGAAATATCTGCAAACTATTCATCCTACAGGAACTAATATCAAGAATATACAAGGAAGTTGAACAACTCAACAGTAAAATAAACAATCTGATTTTTAAAGGGGCAAAAAATCTGAATAGACATTTCTCATAAGAAATTATACAAATGGCCAACAAGTATATAAATAATGTCCAACATCACTAATTATTACATAAATGTAAATAAAAGCAACATGGAGTATCATTTTACCCCAGTTAGAATGGCTATCATTAAAAAGATAAAAGAACAGCAGATGTTGGCGAGGATGTGGTAAAAAGAAACTCTTATAGACAGTTACTGGGAATGTAAGCTAGTATAACCACAATGGAAAACACTACGGAGATTTCTCAAAAATCTGAAAACTGAACTACCATCCAATCCAGCAATCCCATTTTGAGGTATTTATTGAAAGGAAATCAACATCTCAAAGAGATACCTGCACTTGCATGTTTATTATAGCACTATTCACAATAGCAAACATATATAATCAATGTAAGTGTCTATCAACAGATGAATGGATAAAGAATATGTGATATATATTCACAATGGAGTATTATTTGGCCATAGGAAAGAACGAAATGTCATTTGCAGCAACATAGATGAAACTGGAGGTCACTGTGTTAAGTGAAATAAGCCAGACACAGAAAGACCAATATCCCATGTTCTCACTCATAAGCGGGGACTAAAAATATTGACCTCATGGAGTTAGAGTAGAATGATAGATACCAGAGGCTGGGAAGGGCGTGCTGGCAGGAGGGGTTGATGAAGAGAGGTTAGTCAATAGGTATAAAGAGTTATCTATACAGTTAGATAGAAGGGATAAATTCTACTATTCAATAGCAAAGTAGGGTGACTATAGTTAGCAGCAATATATTACATAATTCAAAGTAGCTAGAAAAAAGGACTTGAAATGTTCCCAATACATAGAAATGATAAATACTGCTAGTAACAGATACCCCAAATACACTGATTTGATCATTACACATTTTACATACGTAAGAAAATATCACATGAATCTAACATGTAAAATACTGTGTATCAATTTAAAAAAACAAAAAACTCTTTTCTTATGATCATGTAAATAATATATACCCATGGTTAAAAGTTGGGAATTCACAGAAGAACATGATGAAAAAAATTAAAACTACCCATTAAATCACATCACCCATTAATGCCTTAAATTTTGATATATTTCCTTCTGATATTCTGCCCATATTTTTACATGACATAATTCTGTATTTTTTACTTAACAGAATCATTATCTTAAGTCATATTTATAAACATAATTTTCATGTCAGTAATACTCAATTGCGTGAATATAAAATTTATAACACTTCTCTGTTAGATAACTAATTTCTATTTTGTTTTCAAAATAAGTAGTGATAATCATATCTTTGGGCGTAAAGTTTTTTTTCCATCTCCCACTATTTCTTTATGATAGTTTCCAGTAGTGAAATTACTAGATACTATGTATCATTATAAGGGCACCACAGGCATAACCTTTTTTTTTTTTTTTTTGAGATGGAGTCTTGCTCTGTCACCAGAATGGAGTGCAGTGGTGCCATCTCAGCTCACTGCAACCTCTGCCTCCCAGGTTCAACATATTCTACTGCCTCAGCCTCCTGAGTAGCTGGGACTACAGGCACGCACCACCACACCCAGTTAATTTTTGCATTTTCAGTAGAGACAGGGTTTCACCATTTTGGCCAGGATGGTCTTGATCTCCTGACCTTGTGATTCGCCCACCTCATCCTCCCAAAGTGCTGGGATTACAGGCCTGAGCCACCGCGCTCGGCCCTTTTTTTTTGGTTTTTTTTTTTTTGGAGACAGTCTCACTCTGTCGCCCAGGCTGGAGTGCAGTAGCGCGATCTTGGCTCACTGCAACCGCCACCTCTCAGGTTCAAGTGATTTTCCTGCCTCAGCCTCCCAAGTAGCTGGGACTATAGGCACGTGCCACCACACCCGGTTAATTTTTGTGCTTTTAGTAGAGATGGAGTTTCACCATGCTGGCCAGCATGGTCTCAATCTCCTGACCTCGTGATCCACCCGCCTCGGCCTCCCAAACTGCTGGGATTACAGGCATGAGCCACCGCGCCTGGCCAGGCATCACTTTTTTAAAGGATATGCCGATTTACACTTCCTCAGTTAAATTCTAGTTTTTATTAATAGGTAGTGAGATTATATATTATTTCATAGTGGTCATTATTAGGGTATTTATATTTTTATGTTATTGTGAATAAATCATTATCTTCCAAATAGATTTTGAAAGAAAAGCTTTTGATCTTTATCATGTCACTTCAAACCCATTTTATTAAAGCTTTTAATTAACTATAGTAGCTTTGAGGAGTTTCAGCTATACAATCTTGTCACGCAACACTTTTATTTTCTCATTTCTAATAGTTACTCCTTTTATAATAATATTAAGTCATAAGGATAATTATATTGATCATGCTGTAATTGTAATGCTTCCAGAGTTTCATCATTAAAAATGATGTTTTTTGTTGTTTCCTGATAAACACCTATTCATTTAGGGAATATTTATATTTATTGCGTACCTACTAAAACCAGGGACATAATGGTAAGAGAAAAAAAATGAAACAAATGTCTGTCTTCAAGAACTTTATATATAGTCTAACAAGAAACAGATATAACAGCATCACAGGATAAATGTAAAACTCTAACTGTGCTAAGTATACAAAGGCATTAATAGTTCTGACATATATGTATATGTGCTGATATAATTTGGATACTTGTCCCCACCCAAATCTCATGTTGAATTGTAATCCCCAATGCCAGAGGTAGGGCCTGGTAGGACGTGTTGGGTCATGGGGGCAGATCCCTCATGTCTTGGTGTTGTCTTTGTGATGTGAGTTCTAGCAAAACCTGGTTGCTTAAATGTATGGCACCTACCCTCCAACATTCTCTCTCACTCCTGTTCTTGCTATATGAGATACCTCCCCCTTCTCTGCCCTCTGCTGTGAATAAAAGCTTCCTGAGGCCTCCCCAGAAGCCAAACAGATGTTGGCACCATGCTTCCTATAAACCCTGCAGAACTATAAGTCAATTAAACTTCTTTTATGAATTACCCAGTCTCAGGAATTTCTTTACAGCAATGTAAAAATGGCCTAATACATGTGCATGCACCCATACATGTGCACATGTATGAAGAATCACATATTAAACATATGTGTGTGTGTGTGAAAGGGTTAACTCAACAGGCTTGGGTTGCTCACACCTTGGATATTCCCAAGAGGGGTCTGTTTACACAACTGTCTCTTGACTGGGTCCTGGTAATTAAGCTCTTGGAATGTTCTGATTGACAGAAAGAGTGTTTTGCACAGTTAGGACCCTAAGCCATGCTGCAGCAGTTCCAGCAGTTTGTCTAGAGAGTTTGTACAATCTGAGTTATAATAAACACCTGCTTTTCCTCAGTCTGGAGCTTCAGCCAGTGACGGCAGGTACAGAGAGCCACTGTATGTCTACATGATGGATCGTCTCTCACAATCTTGAACTCAGGCTCAAGTGAGATTCCCTGGTATGTAGCACTTTGCACATAGTGTCACATATCACATTAAGCATACAACTCCACTAGGAAGGAACTCTTGGAAGCTTATACCTGGCTTACGCTGTACTTCACCCCTGCTAATTTTTTCACATCATTTTGCTCTACTAAGCCATAACCATGAATATAACAACTTCTGAGTCTTATGAGTCCTTCTGGCAAATCACTGGATTAGAGGGTGGTCTCCGGGGATTCTCTAACACAATGTGTAGATTTGAAAAATCATCTGGATTGTTAAGGAAAGTTTCTCTTAGAAAGGGCTTTTCAACCTAAGTTTGAAAAAGGAATAGGAGTTAACTGGATAAAGAAAAGAAAAAGTGCTTTCTAAGCATGAGATAAAGGCTAGTGGTGAAAAGAATGTTTCACAGTCTAAGAAATGAAAGGTGAGAGCAGCCATCTGTAGCCTCATAGGCCATACTGAAGACCACTTCTCTGCTTAAGCAAGAAAGGGTGATATGATTTTTTTTTTTTTTTTTCAAAAAATCACCTGGGCTGTAATACACACACCAGAACCTTTGGAGGCCACTGTAAATTGTTTAGGCAGGACTTTCATCATGTTAAGGTAGCACTTTTATACACCTCAGATTTTAACTATTTGGTGTCTTGCTATTATTGTTCATGTGGTTATTCTGTTGTTATCTCTGAAGCTGGAAAGGACACTGAATGAGAGTGAGTAGGTATTCTTGTGACAAAACAGAGACTATGAAGAAGGAGAAGGAAGCTGCAAGTGGGAGAGGAGATGGGTCTATAATTTTACTTTCTCTTTTCACTGAGAACTGTTCCGAAATGCTGACATTTATTGTCAGGCCTGCTAATACTTCGTTTTATGTTAAGCCTTAAGTATACTACAGGTTTTAGTACAAGGAATAGCATAAGCACTTACCATTATAGAAGAATGTCGAATATCTAATACATAAGTATATTCCCAAATGTGTGAATTTAATTTTAAAATTTGCTCATATCTTCCCCATTGATCCCAAGATTGCGAAGGCCATTCATTATTCTTCCTTCTAATTTCAGCATATCCAAAATACTATATATTCAAAGAAAAAAAGTTTTATTTTGATTTTCCAAATTAAAACAAATCTTTTAAAGTTTGACAGATTTCTTAAAGCATTAGAAACGAGAATTTTGGTATCTTCATTAATAGCAGGAAAATATATTCAACTNAAGCACTTACCATTATAGAAGAATGTCGAATATCTAATACATAAGTATATTCCCAAATGTGTGAATTTAATTTTAAAAATTTGCTCATATCTTCCCCATTGATCCCAAGATTGCGAAGGCCATTCATTATTCTTCCTTCTAATTTCAGCATATCCAAAATACTATATATTCAAAGAAAAAAAGTTTTATTTTGATTTTTCCAAATTAAAAACAAATCTTTTAAAGTTTGACAGATTTCTTAAAGCATTAGAAACGAGAATTTTTGGTATCTTCATTAATAGCAGGAAAAATATATTCAACTCATTAAGAAATAAGGCAAATAGTTCTAATTAGTTGTCCAGAGTAAACTTACATAATTTTTTTAGTGGTAGTAAAAGCTTATTATTATATAAAAGATAACACAACAAAGACTATTGTATTCTTTATCAAAGTAGTGAGGATATGATCAGTCCTGAGAAAGCCAAAAATGAGAAAAAAAAAATTAGGTCACTCTTTTCACAAACCTACTACAAAATGACATAAGATCGAACAAGACATAGAGTATAAAATTCTAATACAGAGGAAGCCCCATTAAAGCATGAAGTTCACGTGTTTGAATACAAATTTAAATTTCTTATTACATATAATTTGATAGTACTTAAACATAATAGAAAGTATTACTGTAAACAACAACATCAATAATAACCCCACTGACAACAAATTGGGGAATCTAAATGTTTAAACTATTCTTCATCAAGTCTGTGCCTGAGGCGACTATTCAGAGGCAGAAACATAAAAGGGACTCTTCAATGGGCTAGAACAGAATGTTCTAATGTAGATATATAAGACCTGCTTCCGTACTTCGTCAGTCCTATTTGCCTTTCTCCCCAGTCAGTACCACATGTTCCTACGGTCTCAGCCTTCCTTGGGGTGAGATGTAGGCCTTTATAGAATCAATGCTGATCTAATCCTAACCCATGGAGGCTCTGGCTCCTCCCACTACTCTCAGTGTCAGAGCAAGAAGGGCTGGGCCATGTATGGCACATGTTATTGGTTTTCTTTTTTGTTTTTTTTTTGTTTGTTTTGAGACAGAGTCTCGCTCTGTGGCCCAGACTGGAGTGCAGTGGCACAATCTAGGCTCACTGCAAGCTCCGCTTCCTGGGTTCACGCCATTCTCCTGCCTCAGCCTCCTGAGTAGCTGGGACTACAGGCACCCGCCACCACGCCCGGCTAATTTTTTGTATTTTAGTAGAGACGGGGTTTCACTGTGTTAGCCAGGATGGTCTCCATCTCCTGACCTCGTGATCCGCCCGCCTCGGCCTCCCAAAGTGCTGGGATTACAGGCGTGAGCCACCACGCCCGGCTGTTATTGGTTTTCACAACCCAGTAATGCAACACTGACAGGAGACAGGAAGGGAGCACAAAATAATTCCTTACTCCTTTTCTTTCCCCACTTGGACAATTCCAACATATCGGTTGCATAAAACTTCTCTATGTATAATGTCTCTGTAATACGACATTTTCCTTCCATTTTCTTATTTTCTTTCATTCATCTTCCTCTTTGCATTAATTTTATTCCACATCCTCTGATCTTTTCTGAGAACTTTTTTGATTATGCTATCCTCAAAATGTCAGAAGATATAAATATTCTCACATATTGTCTCTTCCTAAGAGAATCATACTAGCCCTAACTAGTGATCAAATCGATGAGGAATAAAATGTAGCACACATTCTGCAAATCACTAATGACCAGACGTAGGAGCTGGGAGTTTTACTTTTTTAATAACCTACAGCCTTCCTAAATCCTGTGTGAAAATATTCCTGCCATAAAATTTCCTCATACACTACCTTAGAAAACTTTCTAAAATCTACATACCATTTCACTACTTCCTTTAAACCTGTTTTCACTGCTCCTGAGCACAGATGTAATTTTGTTCCCCTGAAATTTACAGGCTAGCATGTAAAACTTCTCTACTCTTTCTATGTGTATTTCTATGTGTAGGTTATTATTTTCCAATACTAGGTCCAAGAATTCAAGTAACTAAAGAGAAAAGCCCCATTTGAGATAAAATTGTAAAAAATGTTCGGTAAAACTACTTCTCAGTCTTTCCGATATATTTTCCAACATATTTCCAAACTGGTAAGAAAACAGAATTTAAATANGATATGATCAGTCCTGAGAAAGCCAAAAATGAGAAAAAAAAAATTAGGTCACTCTTTTCACAAACCTACTACAAAAATGACATAAGATCGAACAAGACATAGAGTATAAAATTCTAATACAGAGGAAGCCCCATTAAAGCATGAAGTTCACGTGTTTGAATACAAATTTAAATTTCTTATTACATATAATTTGATAGTACTTAAACATAATAGAAAGTATTACTGTAAACAACAACATCAATAATAACCCCACTGACAACAAATTGGGGAATCTAAATGTTTAAACTATTCTTCATCAAGTCTGTGCCTGAGGCGACTATTCAGAGGCAGAAACATAAAAGGGACTCTTCAATGGGCTAGAACAGAATGTTCTAATGTAGATATATAAGACCTGCTTCCGTACTTCGTCAGTCCTATTTGCCTTTCTCCCCAGTCAGTACCACATGTTCCTACGGTCTCAGCCTTCCTTGGGGTGAGATGTAGGCCTTTATAGAATCAATGCTGATCTAATCCTAACCCATGGAGGCTCTGGCTCCTCCCACTACTCTCAGTGTCAGAGCAAGAAGGGCTGGGCCATGTATGGCACATGTTATTGGTTTTCTTTTTTGTTTTTTTTTTGTTTGTTTTTGAGACAGAGTCTCGCTCTGTGGCCCAGACTGGAGTGCAGTGGCACAATCTAGGCTCACTGCAAGCTCCGCTTCCTGGGTTCACGCCATTCTCCTGCCTCAGCCTCCTGAGTAGCTGGGACTACAGGCACCCGCCACCACGCCCGGCTAATTTTTTGTATTTTTAGTAGAGACGGGGTTTCACTGTGTTAGCCAGGATGGTCTCCATCTCCTGACCTCGTGATCCGCCCGCCTCGGCCTCCCAAAGTGCTGGGATTACAGGCGTGAGCCACCACGCCCGGCTGTTATTGGTTTTTCACAACCCAGTAATGCAACACTGACAGGAGACAGGAAGGGAGCACAAAATAATTCCTTACTCCTTTTCTTTCCCCACTTGGACAATTCCAACATATCGGTTGCATAAAACTTCTCTATGTATAATGTCTCTGTAATACGACATTTTCCTTCCATTTTCTTATTTTCTTTCATTCATCTTCCTCTTTGCATTAATTTTATTCCACATCCTCTGATCTTTTTCTGAGAACTTTTTTGATTATGCTATCCTCAAAAATGTCAGAAGATATAAATATTCTCACATATTGTCTCTTCCTAAGAGAATCATACTAGCCCTAACTAGTGATCAAATCGATGAGGAATAAAAATGTAGCACACATTCTGCAAATCACTAATGACCAGACGTAGGAGCTGGGAGTTTTACTTTTTTAATAACCTACAGCCTTCCTAAATCCTGTGTGAAAATATTCCTGCCATAAAAATTTCCTCATACACTACCTTAGAAAACTTTCTAAAATCTACATACCATTTCACTACTTCCTTTAAACCTGTTTTCACTGCTCCTGAGCACAGATGTAATTTTTGTTCCCCTGAAATTTACAGGCTAGCATGTAAAAACTTCTCTACTCTTTCTATGTGTATTTCTATGTGTAGGTTATTATTTTTCCAATACTAGGTCCAAGAATTCAAGTAACTAAAGAGAAAAGCCCCATTTGAGATAAAATTGTAAAAAATGTTCGGTAAAACTACTTCTCAGTCTTTCCGATATATTTTCCAACATATTTCCAAACTGGTAAGAAAACAGAATTTAAATAAACAATTCAAATAATTTCACTTCAACAAAAGTATACTCAATTGAATTAAAACTGAATATCTGAACTAAAGTATCATGTTTCCTAAGTTCATCTAATGTTTCAAATATTAATTTTAATGTAGTTTTATGTTTTTCTATAAAAGTAACTTCTGTTTGGCCCACAACTTTAATTTTGGGCGAGTGACCATTGATGAAGCAAGGACTTCCTAATTCTGTCCTGTTCAAAATTCTGAGCTAAAAAATTTTCAGTAATTTTTTTTTCCGGACAAGAAATTAGATAGCACCTGGCATTCATACATAAGCACTTTAAATTCCTCCTGTCAATTTCTCTCTTCTGGAGAAATACCCCACATTGACTTCAGTTCCTAACTGGTCTCTGGTTGTTCAGTCCAGTTCCAAATAACTTCTCTGCTAAATCATCAATCTACTCTTCAATAAAAGATCGTTTAGAATAGCAAAGTAATTCTAGGTCTAACACTCATCCAAACAAATATCTTGACTGTTTCTCCCAGTTCTGATAATCTAAGACACTTTGGGCTTGCTCATTTTGGTAGAATAAAGCTGTTTTGTACAATCAAAAACATGTATTTGATTTATCTTTAAAGTGATCTTCATATTTTGACTTCAGTGTTTACATTTATATAAACCATAGTTCATTTATAGCAATAATTTAATACTTACCTAAAAGAGTCATGAACATCCATATCAACATGAAGGCCATTTATAAACAGACGAGCATCACCTGGTTGAATTTTAAATCTATCTCGAAGATCCTTGAAGTAGAGCAAAGCAATGGTTAACCAGTGATAAAACAACAGTAATCTATATTAGGGGTCACCATATATTTCTATAAAGAGTCAGAGAGTAAATATTTTAGGTTTGACAGGCCATACAGTCTCTGTTGCAACTACTGATCTCTGCCTTTTTATCTTTAGATACTATGTAAACAAATGGGCACGGCAATGTTAATTGTAAAAAATAAACTTTTAGACCAGGCATGATGACTCACACCTGTAATCCCAGAACTCTGGGAGACCGAGGTGGGTGGATCACCTGAGGTCAGGAGTTCAAGACCAGTCTGACCAACATGGTGAAACCCCATCTCTACTAAATACAAAAAATTAGCCAGGTGTGGTGGCACTTGCTTGTAATCCCACCTACTTGGGAGGCTGAAGCAGGAGAATCACTTGATTCCAGGAGGCAGAGGTTGCAGTGAGCCAAGATTGCACCATTGCACTCTAGCCTGGGCAACAAGAGCGAAACTCCTTATCAAAAAAGTAAATAAAATAAATAATAAATAAATATAAAATAAAAATTAAGCTTTTATTTATAAAAATAGGTGGCAGACCATATTTGGCCTAAAGGTAGTAGTTTGCCCAGCCCTGATCTCAGTGATGGGGGGAATCTTAAGACAGATTAGAGATAAAATTCAATAGCTGAATATTCTGATTTTACAATACATGATATTACAGTTCTAATGTTACAATAATTACTTATCTACATTTCATATAGTGTGTGTATGCACACATACACAATTTGATAGTTGGCACATTCCTATTTCTTGAAGCAGTGATATGCCAAAAGTAAAACTTTGGTGTATGTGTAAATATTTGGAGCTCACTCTAAATTCATCAAAGTTTCCATTAAAACTGTATTTGAATTTTCACTGTCTTTCATTCAGTAAACATTTTCTGAGTGCCTGGTATGGTCTAGAAACATTTCCAGGCACTAGAGCAGTAACAAAAGTAAAAAAGGGGATGTTCTTGTCACTAAAGCAAAGTAGTCAAGATCACAGTATGAGTATTCAGTACAGTTGTCAAGATCACAATGTGAGGATCATGCCTGGTTTAATCCTGATCTTTCTATTCACTAGCTGTTAAGATTTGGGCAAGTTCAAATCACTTTTACAATCCTCAGTTTCCTCTTTTATAAAATGGGAATAATTATATCTATCTCACAGGTTTGCTATAGTTCAAATGTAATATGTGTCTATATCTTGTCGCCTATAAAGTGCTCACAAATGAAAGCTGTTATTATTATCAGGGTAGTCAAATAGATTTAGGAGGAAAAAAACAGTGTATTTCAACGACATCATGTGGTAAGTCACATAATAGGGACTTGTGTGATCTACTCTATAAAGGCAAAGGAAGCAACTAACTTGAAGAGATTCAGAGAAAGCTTGACAATGGTGAGTTTTTCTGTATGATTATCACTCGACAGATGAGCTACACACAGAGGAGGGAGAGGAGGAACTTAACAGAAAGTATTTCCCCTTGTTTTATACAGAATACTGGCAAAAGATTCAACCCTAATATGAAAAGGTTCAGAGGTAAAATTTTTATTTGTCTTTAGCTACTTTAGATGTGCCTTTCAATCAAAGTTACTTAACTAAGAAATCTATATACCAACTTCAAAATCTACAGATGCCTAGTAAATTTATATTTCCTGTTCTTTTCCCCCAATCTGGCGCTGAAACTTCACACATCCTGACTGAAGCTTTCTCCAGCACCTCATACATTTGTTTCAGTGGAGCTCAATTATAAATAGAGAGTACACTAAGCACGCAGATCCATACTAAATTGCTAAATCTCTCAAGACTGTTTCTGTCAGGCCCAGTGCCTTGAACAATAATGCTCAGAAAACAGGTAAGAGACTGAACTCAGCGAATCTGCTTGCTGAAACACTGTCAGAGAGAAGAGGTTTGTCTATTGGAGATTAGTACTTACAAATTCTTCTCTTTCCTCTGCCCCAGAGTTAGTCTTAAGTCCTGAAAAACTAGTGTATATTTGAGTATGTAATTTAAGGTGGCCTTTCTTAAATGAGGAAGAAGAATTCAATTTCTAGCAACATGAAGAACCAAAGATCCAAAAATTATCTTACTTAAAGAAAGTACCAAAATGCTAGATTAAAATATTAATAATAAGGTCGGGTGCAGTGGCTCACAACTCTAATCCCAGCACTTTGGGAGGCTGAGGCTGGCGGATCACTTGAGGTCAGGAGTATGAGACCAACCTTTCCAACATGATGAAACACTTTTCTACCAAAATAGAAAATTAGCTGGGCGTGGTGGTGCATGCCTGTAGTCCCAGCTACTTGGGAGGCTGGGGCAAGAGAGTCGCTTCAGTCCGAGAGGTGGAGGTTGCAGTGAACTGAGATCAACCACCACACCCCATCCTGGGTGACACAGTGATATTCTGTCTCAAAAAAATAAACAAATATGGAAAGTGTCCCCTAAATGTGGCTCAGAGTTGAAGAAAGTATTCACCTAAGGACAGAGAGGAAGTAGGAATATGAATACAGCGATGTAAATAAACACTAAAGACCTTGCCTGGAGGAAATTTAGAGCTTCCTAGATGACCTAGGACTTGAGTTTTAAGGGCCAGTCTCAGAAGAACAGGAAATTTAAATCCAGGACCCACATCGAACAGGGTGTAGGATCAAAGATATCCTTATACACACATAAAGTGCTACACTTATGGTGAAAAGCTGAATTAGAAAACAAAATGCCCTGCAGTAACAGCATAGAAATTTGTCTATCTCACCTTGGTTCTTGGTGGAGGAAGAATAACTCCCAAATGAATTCATGGCCTCTAGCTTATTTTACATGGGTTTGGGGCTGGATTTCATACTATAATTATGGTCCAAAAAACTTAGATTTTGTATTTAAAGTGCAATTAAACTAGTAGCACTCTTACGCTTGAGCAGAAATAAATGCAAATACTAATTGAGAAATATAAGCTCATTTTTTCTTAAAGAAGAGGGAACCCATTTATTCTTATATGTCTCTTTAATAACCAATGGAGCTGAGCTATTACCTGAAGCTAAAGAAACTCCAAATGATTGGATCTCAGAAGACTGGTTGAAATTTACAATGGTAAAATGGTTTATAAACATGTTTGGGTGTTCCTAAGGTTAAATGATATACACTCTGAAATTTAAATTTTCTTAAAATTTTATTTTAATTTTAAGGGTACATAATGGTTGTACATATTTAAGGAGATCTTGTGATATTTTGATAGAAGCATATAATGTGTAATGATCATATCAGGTTAACTGGGATATCCATCATCTCAAATATTTACCATTTCTTAATGTGGGGACATTCCAAATCCACTCTTCCAGTTAAAGTATCCAATAAATTAATATAATCATTCTATTATGCTAATGAATAGATCTTATTCCTGACTGTATTTTGTACCCACTAACCAACCCCTCTTTATCTTCTCCAGCCTCCAATAACCATCATTCTACTCTCTACCATCGTAAGATCAGTGTTTTAACTCTCACATATGAGTAATAACTTGCAGTATATGTCTTTCTGTGTATGGTTTATTTCACTTAACATAATGTCCTCTATTGTTGCTGCAGATGACAGGATTTCTTTTTTATGACAAAATAATATTCCATTGTGTCCATGTACCAAATTTCCTTTATCCACCCATCCATTAATGGACACCTACATTGATTCCATATTTTAGCTATTGTGAATAGTGCTTTAATAAACATGGCAGTGCAGATATCTCTTTGACATACTAATTTCCTTACTTTTGGGTATATATCCAGCAATGGGATTCCTGGATCATATGGTAATTCTATTTTCATTTTTTTGCGAACCTCTCTACTGTTTTCCATTGTGGCTTTATTAATTTACATTCCCACCAACAGTGTCCAAGGGTTCCCCTTTCTCTGTATCCTTGCCAGAATCTGTTATTTTTTATGTTTTAGAAAAAAGCCATTTTCTATACTGTCCAAAGTAATTTGTGGATTCAATGCTATTCCCATCAAGCTACCATCAGCTTTCTTCACAGAACTAGAAAAAATGACTTAAAACTTCATATGGAACCAGAAAAGAGCCCATATAGCCAACACAATCCTAAGCAAAAAAAAAAAAAACATAGCTGGAGGCATCACGCTGACTTCAAACTATGCTACAAGGCTGCAGTAACTAAAACACATGGTACTGGCACCAAAATAGATATATAGATCAAAGGAAGAGAACAGAGGCCTCAGAAACAACACCACACATCTACAACCATCTGATCTTCGACAAACCTGATGAAAACAAGCAATGGGGAAAGGATTCCCTATTTAATAAATGGTGCTGGGAAAACTGGCTAGTCATACACAAAAAACAGAAACTGGACCCCTTCCTTACACCTTACACAAAAATTAACTCAGGATGGATTAAAGACTTAAATGTAAAACCTAAAACCATAAAAACCCTAGAAGAAAACCTNAGAATTCAATTTCTAGCAACATGAAGAACCAAAGATCCAAAAATTATCTTACTTAAAGAAAGTACCAAAATGCTAGATTAAAATATTAATAATAAGGTCGGGTGCAGTGGCTCACAACTCTAATCCCAGCACTTTGGGAGGCTGAGGCTGGCGGATCACTTGAGGTCAGGAGTATGAGACCAACCTTTCCAACATGATGAAACACTTTTTCTACCAAAAATAGAAAAATTAGCTGGGCGTGGTGGTGCATGCCTGTAGTCCCAGCTACTTGGGAGGCTGGGGCAAGAGAGTCGCTTCAGTCCGAGAGGTGGAGGTTGCAGTGAACTGAGATCAACCACCACACCCCATCCTGGGTGACACAGTGATATTCTGTCTCAAAAAAATAAACAAATATGGAAAGTGTCCCCTAAATGTGGCTCAGAGTTGAAGAAAGTATTCACCTAAGGACAGAGAGGAAGTAGGAATATGAATACAGCGATGTAAATAAACACTAAAGACCTTGCCTGGAGGAAATTTAGAGCTTCCTAGATGACCTAGGACTTGAGTTTTTAAGGGCCAGTCTCAGAAGAACAGGAAATTTAAATCCAGGACCCACATCGAACAGGGTGTAGGATCAAAGATATCCTTATACACACATAAAGTGCTACACTTATGGTGAAAAGCTGAATTAGAAAACAAAATGCCCTGCAGTAACAGCATAGAAATTTGTCTATCTCACCTTGGTTCTTGGTGGAGGAAGAATAACTCCCAAATGAATTCATGGCCTCTAGCTTATTTTTACATGGGTTTGGGGCTGGATTTCATACTATAATTATGGTCCAAAAAACTTAGATTTTTGTATTTAAAGTGCAATTAAACTAGTAGCACTCTTACGCTTGAGCAGAAATAAATGCAAATACTAATTGAGAAATATAAGCTCATTTTTTCTTAAAGAAGAGGGAACCCATTTATTCTTATATGTCTCTTTAATAACCAATGGAGCTGAGCTATTACCTGAAGCTAAAGAAACTCCAAATGATTGGATCTCAGAAGACTGGTTGAAATTTACAATGGTAAAATGGTTTATAAACATGTTTGGGTGTTCCTAAGGTTAAATGATATACACTCTGAAATTTAAATTTTTCTTAAAAATTTTATTTTTAATTTTTAAGGGTACATAATGGTTGTACATATTTAAGGAGATCTTGTGATATTTTGATAGAAGCATATAATGTGTAATGATCATATCAGGGTAACTGGGATATCCATCATCTCAAATATTTACCATTTCTTAATGTGGGGGACATTCCAAATCCACTCTTCCAGTTAAAGTATCCAATAAATTAATATAATCATTCTATTATGCTAATGAATAGATCTTATTCCTGACTGTATTTTTGTACCCACTAACCAACCCCTCTTTATCTTCTCCAGCCTCCAATAACCATCATTCTACTCTCTACCATCGTAAGATCAGTGTTTTTAACTCTCACATATGAGTAATAACTTGCAGTATATGTCTTTCTGTGTATGGTTTATTTCACTTAACATAATGTCCTCTATTGTTGCTGCAGATGACAGGATTTCTTTTTTATGACAAAATAATATTCCATTGTGTCCATGTACCAAATTTCCTTTATCCACCCATCCATTAATGGACACCTACATTGATTCCATATTTTAGCTATTGTGAATAGTGCTTTAATAAACATGGCAGTGCAGATATCTCTTTGACATACTAATTTCCTTACTTTTGGGTATATATCCAGCAATGGGATTCCTGGATCATATGGTAATTCTATTTTTCATTTTTTTGCGAACCTCTCTACTGTTTTCCATTGTGGCTTTATTAATTTACATTCCCACCAACAGTGTCCAAGGGTTCCCCTTTCTCTGTATCCTTGCCAGAATCTGTTATTTTTTATGTTTTAGAAAAAAGCCATTTTCTATACTGTCCAAAGTAATTTGTGGATTCAATGCTATTCCCATCAAGCTACCATCAGCTTTCTTCACAGAACTAGAAAAAATGACTTAAAACTTCATATGGAACCAGAAAAGAGCCCATATAGCCAACACAATCCTAAGCAAAAAAAAAAAAAACATAGCTGGAGGCATCACGCTGACTTCAAACTATGCTACAAGGCTGCAGTAACTAAAACACATGGTACTGGCACCAAAATAGATATATAGATCAAAGGAAGAGAACAGAGGCCTCAGAAACAACACCACACATCTACAACCATCTGATCTTCGACAAACCTGATGAAAACAAGCAATGGGGAAAGGATTCCCTATTTAATAAATGGTGCTGGGAAAACTGGCTAGTCATACACAAAAAACAGAAACTGGACCCCTTCCTTACACCTTACACAAAAATTAACTCAGGATGGATTAAAGACTTAAATGTAAAACCTAAAACCATAAAAACCCTAGAAGAAAACCTAGGCAATACCACTCAGGACATAGGCATGGGCAAAGACTTCATGACTAAAATACCAAAAAGCAATTCCAACAAAAGCCAAAATTGACAAATGGAATCTAATCAAACTACAGAGCTTCTGCACAGCAAAAGAAACTATCATCAGAGTGAACAGGCAAACTACAGAATAGGAGAAAATCTTTGCAATCTACCCATCTGACAAAGGTCTAATATCCAGAATCTACAAGGAACTTAAACAAATTTACAAGAAAAAACAACCCCATCAGAAAGTGAGCGAAGGAAATGAAGACACTTCTCAGAAGAAGACTTCTATGCAGCCAACAAACATATGAAAAAAAGCTCATCAACACTAGAGAAATGCAAATCAAAACCACAATGAGATATCATCTCGCATCAGTTAGAATGGTGATCATTAAAAAGTCAGGAAACAACAGATGCTGGAGAGGATGTGAAGAAATAGGAACACTTTTACACTGTTGATGGGAGTTTAAATTAGTTCAACCATTGTAGAAGACAGTGTTGATTCCTAAAGAATCTAGAACCAGAAATACCATTTGACCCAGCAATCCCATTACTGGGTATATGCTCAAAGGATTATAAATCATTCTACTATAAAGACATACGCACACATATGTTTACTGCAGCACTATTTACAACAGCAAAGACTTGGAACCAACCCAAATGCTCATCAATGATAGACTGGATGAAGAAAATGTGACACATGTACACCATGGAATACCATACAGTCATAGAAAAAAGTTCACGTCCTTTGCAGGGACATGGATGAAGCTAGAAGTCATCATTCTCAGCAAACTAACATAGGAACAGAAAGCGAAACACCACATGTTCTCACTTAAAAGTGGGAGTTGAACAATGAGAACACATGGACATGTGTGGCCTGTCAGGGGGTGGGGGGCAAGGGGAGAGAGAGCATTAGGACAAATGCCTAATGAATGCAGGGCTCAAAACCTAGATGACGGGTTGATGGGGCAGCAAACTACCATGGCACACAAATACCTATGTAACAAACCCACATGTTCTGCACACGTATCCCAGAACTTAAAGTAAAATTAAAATTTTAATTTAAAAAAGAGCAAACCTATGAAAAAGATAAAAGCCATTTTAATGGGTGAGACACTATCTCATTGTGGTTTTGATTTGCATTTCCCTGATGATTAGTGATGTTGAGCATCACTGTTGGCCATCTGTATGCCTTCTTTTGAGAAATGTCTATTCAAATTTTTTGCCAATTTAAAATTATTCATTGTTTTGCTATTTTTTGAGCTCCTTATATATTCTGGTTATTAATCCCTTGACTATTGCATAATCTGAAAATACTCTGTCCCATTCTGTAGATTTTCTCTTCACTTTGTTGACTGCATCCTTCTCTGTACAGAACATTTTTATCTTGATATGATCCCATTTGTCCAAACTGCTTTGGTTGCCTGTGCTTTTCAGGTCTTACTCAAGAAATCTTTGCACAGACCAATGTCCTAAAGCCTTTCCCCAATGTTTTCTTCTAGTAGTTTCATAGCCTCAGGTCTCACATTTAAGTCTTTAACCCCTATTAATTTGATTTTTGTAAATGGTGTGAGATGGGGGGTCTAGTTTCATTCTTTACAATTAAAATTTGAAGTCAAATCAGATAAAAATCTTAATAGAAAGGTTGTAATTTTTAGAATAAGGAATAACACAGAATAAGACTCTAAAACTATGATTTACAGATGTAGTTTTGGAGATGATGTTCTCATCTAGGTAATGTCTCCAGAACTCTGTAAAGTTTTCACACAAAGTAGTTAGAAATAATTAGAAGCAACATGAACTTTTATTTGGGTATGGTGCAATCCTTTATTTTAATATCTGCATTTTAGTTAATTCAAGTATCTGCATTTGGTTCATTAAGCAATTATGTAATTGAAATTATTTGTTCTGCTCTGCCGAATCAAAAAAAGTTACCTGACCACCTGATCAAATCCTCATTTTATTTTGAAGCAAATAAAAAATGTCAGGGCCTATAGTTTAACAGTTCTTGCAGTAAACAGCAAAGACATATGTTGGGTTGACAATTTAAAATCACCAAAAGCAGATTATGGCCACTCACAGCAAATTAACAACAATTATGAACTTCCAAAGGAAATTTGCCGTACTCTGGAGTTAAAGCAGTTGTCTCCCAAATAAAACCAAACTCCAATTCAGTTATACAACTTGAGCATAGTCATATTTTTTTAATAATCTTTGCCTGAGTCCCAAGTCAAAAACTATAAAAAGCTACACCAGAAGAATTATGCCAATCCCAGCACCCTTCGCTCATTTCATCCCTGGCTCTTACAGGCAAAAATTTTCCCCCAAAGTTTCTTTTTCATCCTCTAGTATTTCTTCATGCAAAAACTACAATAGGTAAATACATATTCTCATTTCCCCTGGTCTCTTATGCAAAAAAAAAAAAAAACAAAAAAACCGACTTGCTCACAGAATGCCCTGCCACCTTTCTGAAATGAATCTTTCTCAATTTAATTCTGATCTGTATTTTTCTTATTATGAGTAAGGAAAGGCTGTTATTGTATATTTAAAGACCTTAAATTAAAAAGCACAGCAGAGTTCACAGACAGCCCAGAGTGGGAGAAAATCTTCACAATCTACACATCCGAAAACAGACTAATATCCAGAATCTATAAAGAACTCAAATCAGCAAGAAAAAAAAATCCCATCAAAAAGTGGGCTAAGGACACGAATCAGACAATTCTCAAAAGATCTACAAATGGCCAACAAGCATTTGGAAAAATGCTCAGCATCACTAATGATCAGAGAAATGCAAATCAAAACCACAATGCAATACCACCTAACTCCTACAAGAATGGGCATAATTTTTAAAAAATGAAAATATAATAGATGTTGGCACGGATGTGGTGAAAAGGGAACACTTTTCCAAAGTTGGTGAGAATGTAAACTAGTACAACCACTATGGAAAACAGTGTGGATATCCTAAAAGTAGATCTACCATTTGATCCAGCAATCCCACTATTAGGTATCTGCCCAGAGGGGGAAAAAAGTCATTACATGAAAAAGATACTAGCACACACATGTTTATAGCAGAACAATATGCAATTGCAAAAATATGTAATCAGTCAATATGCCCTATATATACCACAGAATAGGAATACTACTCAGCCATAAAAAGGAATGAAATAATGTTATTTGTACAACCTGAATGGAATTGAAGACTATTATTCTAAGTGAAGTAACTCAGGAATGGAAAACCAAACATATGTTCTCACTTATATGTGGGAGCTAAGCAATGAGGATGCAAAGGCATCAGAATGATACATTGGACTTTGGGGACTCGGGGGAAAGGGTGGGGGGTGGCAAGGGATCAAAGATTACACATTGGGTACAGGGTACACTGTTCAGGTGATGGGTGCACCAAAATCTCAGAAATCACCAGTAAATAACTTATTGATGTAACTAAACACCATCTGTTCCCAAAAAACCTACTGAAATTAAAACAAACAACTGATCGAAGGAGATGGTTTGGGTTTGTCTTGGTTTTTAACTAAAGCCTTGGCGCCCTCTAGTGGGAAGATGGAGCAGCCCGGCATCCATAGTGTGTGCTCTTCAGAGCTGGGTGTCGATTTGGAATCAAGATTCTTGGGAGGCCAAGGCGGGCAGATTACCTGAGGTCAGGAGTTCATGACCAGCCTGGCCAACATAGTGAAACCCCGTCTCTACTAAAAATACAAAAATTAGCCGGGTGTGGTGGCGTGCACCTGTAATCCCAGCTAAAATCCCAGGCAGGAGAATTGCTGGAACTCGGGAGGCAGAGGCTGCCGTGAGCCAAGATCACGCCACTGCACTCCAGCCTGGGTGACAGAGCAAGACTCCATCTCAAAAAGATTATTCCTGTTTCCTTTTATATTTGGGGCCAGGATTTTTTTTTTTAAGTGTTTCTTATCTCCTCTGCTTGAAGGTCATATCCTTTTTATCTCCTTAAGCAAAGCCAGGAGCTCTGCAGAACCCCAGGAGTGAGAACAATTATGCTTAAGACACTTGTTTTAGTTTAGTCCCAGACCCAGAGGAAAATCCTTCAAATTTCTTAAGTAAATCCTTAAAAGTGTAATTTACACTGGAGCAATTGACCTGGCATTTAAATAAACTGCAGCATGAGAAAAAAAAGAAGAGCATTATTATTTTTTTCTTTTTTCGGTGAACATTTTGTTTACATGTTTTGCAGGAAATGTACTTTTTGGTTTGTATGCATGAGATGCTGTAACAGTAACACACTTCCACGGCTTTCTCATGTCCAATCCATGTGCAATGCAATTGCAATGAACAGTCCAAGATTTTTTTACCTTCTCATCACAACCACCCTCTTCCCCGAGGTTGGAACTCCAGTTTGTTTAATTACTTCTCCCACATTCCATGAGCTAGTGGGTAACATGGACTGCTAGTCCAAATACCCATTTACCCTAGATAAGTTAAATGAAAGACATTATCATCCTTGTCTTTCTCTTACCAGTGTTCTCTGAAAGAAGTAGGTGATCAAGAAGACTATCTGCAGTGTCATGATTACTCAGCTTACTAAGTTCAACATTTCTTGCTCTGCAGTCAAAGCTCATTTCAAAACTCTTTCACTGCCAATTCCAAATGGTTGACAGGTAGAAAAGGTGATGGCAACAGTGGCCATAGTGGCCCTGAGTAAGCTGGCATAGTCAGGTTGTCAGCATGGTTCTGATATAGCAGTTAGGAAGAAATTATTTAGGCAGATAGTGAGTCCTCGGCAAGGTTTTCCTTTTAATGAAAAGCAGCCCCCAAATCATTTTATTTTCTAACAAAGAACAGCCTGTAAAATCGAGCTGCAGACATAGGCAAGAAAGCTAGAAGCTTGCATAGGTAAATGCTGGCGATGTCCTAGCAGGAAAAGTCTACCTGGGACCCGGCATGTTCAAAACAGCAGCTCCATCTTCCCTTCTTTCCAGCCCACATGTACAGCAAGAAGCAGACAACATGGCAGCAGCCAAGTGGAAAGTCTATTTGCATAATAGGGTGGAGTGGTCAGCCTTCCCTGTGCATTATGTAAAACATCACACCTGGTCCAACCAATTTGTGGGCCCTATGTAAATCAGACACTGCCTCCTCAAGCCTATTTGTAAAATCCAGTGCACTCTGTATCCAGTCTGAATTCCCATTCAGGTGCCCCTCTCTCTCACAAGAGAGAGAGAGAGCTGTTCTCCTTTCTTTCTTTTGCATATTAAGCCTCTGCTCCCAAACCCACTCTTTTGTGTGTCAGAAAACAATCCATTCTGCATGAAGAATGGTAAGAGCAATTAGGAACATCATAGAACGGTCCAATACCACAAATCCGTTTTGAAGGATACACAGCAATTTGTAAGGTGGTCAATGAAGCCAAGAATGTCCCAGGTAGGAATGATGTGTTGTGGTTCCTAATACCTGTTCTCCAATGAATTATGCATCTTTTTCTTCATCTTTTTCATCACTGTAGTTGTCATCATCAAAACAGCTGACATTTGTTGACAGCTCACTCTGTCTCAATATGATGGGCACTGCTGGTTGGGCTAAGTTAGCACCATACCCAAGCCACTTCTCCTTTGCTTTGTTACTAGAAAAGTAAACACTAGCTTTTCTAGCTTCCCTCGCAGCCTAAGATGGCCACATGACAAAATCCTCACCAATGAGATAGAAACCAGTAAAATGTTCCAAGAAGGCTTTAGTGAGGATGAATGTGGTTGGTACCATCCTTCCTGCCTCTTTTGGCTTTAAATACAGATAAGAAGTGAGAAAAATGAACTCCTACTATTTAGGGCCCTGTGAGTCTGGTATGATACTACTTAAAGCCAAACCAGTCCTATGTAATAAAGCCAGGCGTGGTGTAAGCACTTTACAAGTATTAACTAGAATTATTTGGGTTCTCTGGATAATTACAGAGACCACTGGCACAATCTTACCAAACCAGTGATAAACTGTATTTTATCTGCTATAGGATTCTAGTAACGCTCCAATGGTCTAACACTGACTCAGTCTTCACAAGCTTTTAAACAAAACTAATGACAAGAAACAGAATAATTAACTCACAGCCTTTATTCTTTATCCTATGAAGAAAACCATACTACCTTGGAAGAAATTCTAGAATATACTGTGAAATAAGTAGAAGATACGTCAGGAAAGACTGGCTGATTAAATGCTAATATAGTGGAGCATAAAAATGGAAGAACCTAGACTGTTTTAATAATCAAAAAAGCACAAATTACTATTTCCTTTTTGGTATGAATATTGAAGATCCAAAGTCAGAAACAGTGATATTAGTTGGGTAAATGTTTTTAAAACGAATTCAAACAAACCTTTTGATTTTCCTGTATTTCTTCTCTCATATGTTGATTTACAGCAATTCTGGTTAGAGATCTGGAAAAATGAATACTAATATAATTGATCCTTCCTTAAATGTTTAGACCTTATCTATATAATTCAATGTAATCTAATACTCTGGATAGGAAGCTAAAAACTCCAAATGCTTGGTGACTGAAAAGTATACATTTCCATATGGTCTAATTTAACTATCATTTGACAAAAGGATTTGGTTCAAGTGGAATGGAGGCTCTCAAAATTTCCTGTGTACTAGCTGTATGCAGTATGGATTGTCATCATTTACTATGACTTATTTTTTGAGTGAAAAAGCTGCTTTGTGTTGTTTTGTCCAATAAAGAAATTTTTAATGAAATTACCAATGTACATGTACACGAATATATGTACATGAAGAATTTTAGTTAACCTGGGATCTTACCAGAGTAGAAATGTTCTAAAAAAACTGAAATCATGGCTTTACATTATTCACTCTTTTCAAATTTTTCAATTTTTTTATTTAAAAAAATTTTTTAGAGACAGAGTCTCACTCTTCTACCCAGGCAGGACTGCAGTGGCATGATCACAGCTCACTGCAGCCTCAGATTCCTGGGCTCAGGTGATTCTCCCGCCTCAACCTCTCAACTGGCTAGGACAACAGGTACACATCACCACACCCAGCTATTTTTAAATTTTCTTGTAGAGATGGAGTCTTGCTATGTTGCCCAGGTTGGTCTAAAACTCCTGGCCTCAAGTGAACCTCCTACCGCAACCTCCCAAAAGTGCTGAAATTAGAGATGCAAGTCATTGCACCCAGCCTATTCACTCTTGAAGAGTTTATAATTCACTTATAAAGATAGCAGAAATGTTTAAAATACAGTTCCTATGGACTGTATTCAACTTGATAATTCCTAAACATGGCTAGCTATATATCTGTCAATTTTAGAAATAGAATTAAAACATTAAAAGATTGTTAATGCAAAGTTCTGCTTTAAGGAAAACTCAAGTAGAAAGGTGTACCTTGAAACAGCCCACAGTAAGTATGTATTATTTCCTAAAGTTTGGCAGCACTGAGATAAATTACAATTAAAAATTTAATAAGGCAAATTTTTCATTTATTTAGCAAATATTTCATTTCAACATACATTTACAGATTGTCTACCAAGTGGTTTTGGAGATATGCTCAAGCCTACAATTTAGCCATTATGCAATGTTAGCATATTTTATAATTTTTTCTTAATCACAGATTAACAGCAGAGTTTTGCATCAGAACCTCTGAACAGTTATACTGACTTAACATCAACAGAGCTAATCAACTGTCTGATCAAGACTAAAGTTATTTTATTTTATTTGTATTTGATCTAATAATTTTTATAATGACCATTAATTAAAAGTATTATGGCTAAACATATATGACATTTATACACACCCATATATATTTCATGTTTTATTCTATCAATGCTGACTTCTCAAATTCTTGACTGTTTAAAGTTGACTGAAAGAGACATATCAATACATTCATTCTTAATCTGTAAATAAGGAGACAAACTCCTCTATTTCAAGGTACCACCAAAAAATTCTTGGTATCTTGTAGCCGACCATGTACTATTTATTTACTTTCAAAATTAAAGAATACATATATTGAAGATTCTGTAATCTGTACTATGAATAAATGTACAAAATAGTGTTTGAGACAATAAGAGGCAAAAATCATTCTATGCTTAGGAAGGTATGCTAAGCTAGTAGACTGCTCTCCAGTTCCTCTCAATAAAACACTGTTGTTGCACATGCACTGCGACTTGTCACATATTTTATCTCTTTAGTATAAGCTAACTCATATCTTACTTGTTGCTAATTTTATACTCTGTCATTCCTAACCAGAATACAATTGCATCAAAGTTGTGTTATATAGCAAATTCTCATAATACATTGTAACTTGCATTGCATGCACTGGTCTCTTTAAGCTATGCAAATATATTTCCTATTGAAATGGAATATATGTTTAACATAACATCAGTATTCATGGAAGCAGTTCAACTAGACATCCTCTTGGCAAAAAAGTACTCCACACAATATTCCATGCAATTAAGACATTATCAATCATTTGGACTCTGAAAGGGTAAGAATACGATTTGGCAGTACTTTGGGCATAGATCTCCTACTTACAATAATACTTTTCATCATCCTCCATAAGGGGAAAAAAAACACTCCTTCATTATTTATTGCTTAAACAAGTTTTTCCTTAGATTACTATATATGATTTTAGAAAAATTTTTAGGAATTTTTTTTCCTATTTGCCTCTAACAAGAGTTCTTCTTTACAGTGCATACACAGATGCACGCACAAGTCAGTATTTTGCTCTAATCAAAAAAAAAAAAAAAAATACATAATGAAAAGAGGCCCTGATTTCACAAAAGCTATGTATACTAGAATTAACTGACACCTTCATGTTAAATGAAATCAGCTATTTTCATAAAACTTATTTAATAGAAAGAGTTCTGGCTACAATGAAACCAATGAACTTCAACATACCTGGCTTTTATGGGGAAGTTCTGTGAAATGTCTTTCATTAATTTAATGGCATCATAAACTGGAGTGGACATTATTTGAGAAGCTGCTTGAAAACTAAGATCTGGAAGGAAAAATATTATTAAGGAATCTAGCATAATATCAGACCTTTACAGACATTTCCATGAAATTGAAATAATTGACTTAATTCTTCTTGCCAAATATTAGTATACAAACATGTTAATACTGTTACATCTGCATTTTTAAGAAGTTTTAAATGTAAAGTTATCACTTATTTCCAAATAATATAAGCTTTACACTTTTATGAATGATTAATTCAACAAATTACGTATTATTTCAAGAGAGAAGATATACTGAAGAGAAATGCCTCTCAACAAAAGCTTCCTTCTATACTTAAAAGAAACATGACAAAAAGTCAAAAGAATAATGAAGAGGAATAAAAAGAGCTTTAAAGAGCCAATTCTGAAAAGACCTTTAAGAAAGCCTGACTGGGCCGGGCGCGGTGGCTCAAGCCTGTAATCCCAGCACTTTGGGAGGCCGAGACGGGCGGATCACGAGGTCAGGAGATCGAGACCATCCTGGCTAATATGGTGAAACCCCGTCTCTACTAAAAAACACAAAAAACTAGCCAGGCGACAAGGCGGGCGCCTGTAGTCCCAGCTACTCGGGAGGCTGAGGCAGGAGAATGACGTAAACCCGAAAGGCGGAGCTTGCAGTGAGCTGAGATCGGGCCACTGCACTCCAGCTCAAAAAAAAGACTCCGTCTCAAAAAAAAAAAAAGAAAGCCTAACTGTGTTTAACTCAGTAAACAGAAACATTCACTTTCTCTCTCAACATTGTTTTACCTTTATGCTGAAATAAAATCCTAAACTTATTATTTTATCTGATGTAACAGTTCTACAGAAAGAAAAATGTGTATTGCTAACTGTGGTTAGTTTCAAACATGTCAGAAGAATTAATCTTAGTATTACTATTTTGTCAAGAGTCAGAAAAGATTTAAAACTAAATTCTTTCATTACCTAATAGTGAGGCAGATTGTTTCTCCTTAATATTTCACTAAAGGTGGAATCCTAGCTTACCAACTACTACTACTAACTAGTTTAACACAGAAAGGCTAGTTTTATTCCTGAGTTCTCAGTGTGAAATGACGAGTCAAAGCCTACAGAGGAATGATCCTAAGATATCCTCACATGGAATGGTAGAGTCTCACAGACCAGATGATATGGTTTGGCTATGTACTCACCCAACTCTCATCTTGAAGTGTAGCTCCCATAATTCCTATGTGTTGTGGGAGGGATCCAGTGGGAGATTAAATGAATCATGGGGGCAGTTTCCCCAGTGCTGTTCTCATGGTAGTGAATAAGTCTCACGAGATCTGATGGTTTTATAAGGGGTTTCCCTTTTCACTTAGCTGTCATTCTGTCTTGCCTATCACCATGTAAGATGTGCCTTTTGCCTTCTTTTGTAAAGTCTCCCCAGCCACATAGAACTGTGAGTCTTAAACTGTAGAACTGTACAGTAACTTGGTATCAGTAGATACCCGAAAATGTGGAAGCGACTTTGGAACTGGGTAACAGGCAGAAGTTAGAACAGTTTGGCAGGCTCAGAAGAAGACAGGAAGATGTAGGAAAGTTTGGAACTTCCTAGAGACTTCTGAACGGCTTTGACCAAAATGCTCATAATGATATGGACAATGAAATCCATGCTGAGGTGGTCTCAGATGGAGATAAGGAACTTGTTGGAAACTGGAGTAAAGGTGACTCATGCTACGTTTTAGCAAAGAGACTGGCGGCATTTTGCCCCTGCCCTACAGATCTGTTTTGAACTTGAGGGAAACGATTTACAGTATCTGGCAAAAGAAATTTCTATGCAGCAAAGCATTCAAGAGGTGACATGGGTGCTGTTAAAAGTATTCAGCTTTAAAAGGGAAACAACATAAAAGTTCAGAAAATTTGCAACCTGCCAATGCCATAGAAAAGACAAACCCATTTTCTGAGGAGAAATTCAAGCCAGCTGCAAAAATTTGCATAGATAATGAGAAGCCAAATGTTAATCACAAAGACACTGGAGAACGTATCTCCAGGGCATGTCAGAGACCTTCACATCAGTCCCTCCCATCAAAGGCCTGGAGGCCTAGGAGAAAAAAATCAATTCATGGACTGGTCCAAGGTGCCTCCTGCTGTGTGAAACCTAGGGACTTGGTGTCCTGTGTCCCAGCTGCTCCAGCCATGTCTAAAAGGGGCCAAGGTACAGCTTGGGCTGTGGCTTCAGAGGGTGCAAGCTCCAAGCCTTGGTAGCTTCCACGTGGTGTTGAGCCTGTGGAAGTACAGAAATCAAGAATTGGGGTTTGGGAATGTCTGCCTGGATGTCAGAGGATATATGGAAATGCCTGGATGTCCAGATAAAAGTTTGCTACAGGGGTGGGCCCCTCATGGAGAACCTCTGCTAGGGCAGTGAGGAAGGCAAATGTGGGGTGAGCGCACCCACACAGGGTCCCCACTAGGGCACTGCTTAGTGGAACTGTGAGAAGAGGGCCACCATCCTCCAGATCCCAGAATGATAGATCCACTGACAGCTTGCACCCTGTGCCTGGAAAAGCCACAGACACTCAATGCCAGCCTGTCAAAACAGCTAGGAGAGAGGTTGTACCCTGCAAAGCCATGGGACAGAGCTGCCCAAGACCATGGGAACCTACCTCTTGCATCAGCATGACCTAGATGTGAGGCATGGAATCAAAGGAGATCATTTAGGAGCTTTAAGATTTGACTGCCCTGCTGGATTTCAGACTTGCATGGGGCCATTAGCCCTTAAATTTTGGCCAATTTCTCCCATCTGGAATGGGAGATAAATGGCTATATTTATCCAATGCCTGTACCCCCAGTGTGTCTAGGAAGTAACTAACTTGCTTTTGATTATACAGGCTCATAGGTGGAAGGGACTTGCCTTGTCTCAGGTGAGACTTTGAGTTAATGTGGAGTTTTGAGTTAATGCTGAAATGATTTAAGACTTTGGGTGACTGTAGGGAAAGCAGGATTGGTTTTGAAATGTGAGGACATGAGATTTGGGAGGGACCAGGGGCAGAATGATATGGTATGGCTGTGTCTTCACCCAAGTCTCATCTTAAATTGTGGCTCCCATAATTCCCACATGTTGGGGGACAGACCCAGTCAGCGGGAGATAACTGAATCGTTGGTCGGCGGCGGGGGGGCAGTTTCCCCAATACTGTTCTCATGGTAGTGAATAAGTCTCACAAGATCTGATGGTTTTTCAAAGGGTCTCCCTTTTCACTTGGCTCTCATTCTCTCTTGCCTGCTGCCATGTAAGGCGTGCCTTTCACCTTCTGCCATGATTGTTATGCCTCCCCGGCCATGTGGAACTGGGAGTACATTAAACTTCTTTTTCTTTATAAATTACCAGTCTTGAGTATATCTTTATCAGCAGTGTGAAAATGGACCAACACTCCATGCTTCAAATTCTAGTTCTATCTAAAACTAGCTGAGTAACTTTAAACAGAATATCCTCAACCTGAACATGTTTCCAGGCCCCAGTACTGCAGTGAAACTACTGTCAGTGCTCACTAGTATCTCCTGATTGCCAAACACAATGACATTTTTAGTATTTATCTTACTTACTAGGTTCTTTTTGCAATAGGATCATTTCATGAAAATAAAAAGTACTGGTCATTTTCTCTTTCTTAAGAATCTATTTCCTTCAGCTTGTATAATGTGCTCTCCATTTCTCATCATTCCATCATGTCTTCCTTAGGAGTTTTACTTTCTATATGTGGATGAATACCAGGGCACTCTCCCTGTTGCACTGATTTTGCTAAGATTTTCAACTTTTGAAATCCTCCCTGTTTAGCCTAAGGACAGAATACTCACCCCACCACTGAACCTAACCATTTGGATATCTTACAATGACTTTAAATCAACCTTTCAACACTAGTCTCATTATTTCTGAGTCCCATATTCAGCCCCAAAGCCAGGTTACATGTTTTATATATTCTCTCTACTCAGGCTCAAGCTAGAAATTCTACAATTACCTTTGACTCCTTTTCACCTTCTAAATATCTATATGTCTTCTACCACTATTTCAGTAATGTCTAACTAGATTTCTTGCTTTAAGTACATTCAAATACATCTTACACAGACATTAGGGAGTCAACTAGAAGTAAGCTGACTATGCATACTCTGCTTAAAGGCCTTTAAAAACACCCCATCACTTACAATCTTCTAAATTAAGCAAGGGCCCCTTAGAGAACATTTTGAAGGAGGCTTAAAACATAATTATAATTTTTAAAAAGTGCTAAAATAGAGACATTAAAAAAAACTAAAATAATTGAGGATACTAGAAAGAGACTATCTGAAATTATGGATTTGGGAATATAAGCTCTATTGGAACTTAGAGAAGAGCTTTACAAACCATGCTAAGGGGTTTAAACTTAATACATTTAATGGATGTGCATGAAATCAGTCCTTAATGATGCAAATGACTTGGCTAGCTAGTCCTATCAACCCCTTCTTACACTCAAGTCTTTCCAGAAGTATTTGCCTTGGAAAAACAGAACTTTCTCAGATAAGAGGACTGCATACTTTGTTTGCCCTCCGCATCTATTCTTTCCTGCTCCGGGCCCCCAAAAGGCAGGCTTATCTGAGCTGCATCAATAAGCTCCCTTGCCCTCAGATTTCTGGTTAGATTCAGCCAATCCAAGTCACTAATATGGGATCAGTAAGCAAGAAAAGAATAAGAATTGGATAGTTACTACCCAGATCCCTCCTTCTTGAGTCACAGAGGGCAGTCCCTCGGGGGACTACTGCTGTGTCAAGCAGCTATCTCCACACACTCTCCAGGTTTTGGTAACCACTCCCTCCTCTTGCTCCCTCAAGATTAGGGTTAGAAAATGTTTCCCTCTAGTTGCTAATACTGGAATAGAAGAATCCATTCCTTGTTGGTTTCCCTCAATCAGGCCTATCTCTGTAAAAAGTCCCTTTATTAAACTTTTTTAGTTTGTGTGTGCCAACATTTTCCTGTGGGGACTACTGTAAGACCATTATTCGATCAGGGATGTACAAGTGATAAAGGCTGGCTGATCTGACACAATGCCAAAATCAGATTTTCATTTTAGAAAGATTATCTCAGTAACCTTATTGAGAATGAACTTGAACCTACTGCCTCAGTTTAGTGTTATCATGATGTCAAGTGGAAGAACAGTCACGAGGGCTGTGATATAATAAAAGGAGGTCCAAGCATGAGGTCTAGATGAGACATTAAATAGGAAACTGTACACCAGAAGGGTCCAGGGAGAATAGATTCTATCAGTTCAAAGAGGTAGATTCTTTACAGTAAATCTATCATAACAATGGTCTTGAATCTCATTCTGCTGAATGATTTTTTCCATTGATACGATTTTCTAATGGTACAGGGCTTAGTTGACAGAACATTTGCATTAGGTAGGTAAAGAATAGCAGAAGTTATAAAACTTAATAGACTGGGTCTTGCACATTCTGCTCTAATTTTAAAAACGTAATATTCAATATTCTGTTAAGTGTATATAAAGTTTACCTAGATACCATATGGTACAGTATAAAGAATTTAACTTGGACCAAAATCTTCACTTATTAGCTGTGTGGTAACTGGCACTTAAATAAGATAGTTTATATGAAAGGACCCTGTAAACTATAATCCAGATGAAATATAAAATATTATTTGTATGTTATAAGTAAGTTATACTGGTGAGAGTGGCCTGTAAATATCCTTTTAGTTGTTATTTTAAAAACAGAAAGTAGATTGGTGGTTGCCTACAACTGAGGAGTTGGGAAATGAGGAGTGACCGCTAATGAGGATGTTAGTTTCTTTTGGGGATGATGAGAATTTTCTAAAATCAACTGTGCTAAGAGTGGTGGCATTCTAAAATATGCTAAAACTATTGAATGGTAGAATTTAAAAGGGCAAATTGAATAGTATGTGAATGTATTAGTATGAATAGTATTATTTTAGTAATGTCATTATTTACATCACTAGTATGTCTATAAAATAATCTATATCATCTGAGATATAAAAGCTTATTTAACAAAACAGCTTATTAAGCTGTTATATTTTTAAAAGTTGATAAAAGATGATAAAAGTTAGATTATGCAGAAGAAGACATGTCCCCATGACCTACTAAATCATTACAAATAAAGAAGAAAAATGACAAATTGAAAAGGACTTAAAAGTCCAAACCGAATCCAATTTTGTTCACAAAACATCTGCTTGTAGGTTTTCAGCACAGAAGTTGTTCCTAACTTCATAAAACTACATGTCCTCCATTTGATGTTTCCATTAAAAATTTATCAATTAAACATGCAATAGTCTTAACAGGATCTAAATTTCAAAGAGAAGAAAACTAAGATTGAGTTTCATTTTCTCCTTACCTATGAGTTAGGATTTTAATCAGTTATAGTCTCCAAAAATGTGATTTAGTACTTCAGACTAACCTATAAATCAGTATATACTTTTGAAATAACATCAAATAACCTCACTTCATATAATTTTTAAGTCTCGCAAACATAAAAATATAGCTTGCTTGATAGATGATCTATTAAATAGGTATGGCCACAAAAAATCATAATTTATATTACATCACTAGTCATTCATACTGTCCACAAAATAATCTGTATCATGTGATATATAAAAGCTTATTTAACAAAACAGATCAGTTACCAAAATGCTGTGTTAAAGTATCTCAAAATACTATACCTTGTAGTTCCCAGACTTTCAAAGGCGTCATTTGCTTGTTACTCTCAATCAGGTATTTTTGGAATGCTGTCAGATTATCTCTAAGATCTGAATATATTTCTCTGCATCAAAATATTAAATGATGTTAAATACCATCACCTATCACAAACCATTATACAAACAGCATTATTTTTGAAATAATTCCAAGTAATTAGACATAAATGAATCATTCATCATTAAGATAATCATAAATTGTGATACAGCTATATTCATAGAACTTGAAAATAATGAGGAAGATATACCGGTCTCTTTTATTAAATATATGAAACAAAACAAAATCTGGAGAAACATTTTCTCAATTGTCAGTGTCAACTGTACGCGATGCAAGGATGAGGGCAGACTTATGGTTTCATATTACATACTTTTTGTTTAACATTTTATAAATTGCAAGCCTTGCTTTTATAATTGAAAATAAAACTATAAGGAAAGACAAAATGCCTCATACAGAGTTTATTTCTGAAAAGTTCCATCTTTGATTCTTATAAAAAACTAAAATAAGTTAATTTTACCCATTGTTAAACATCTCTAGGCATCTTTTAGAGAGAGAGAAATAATGATGTAGTAGAATTTTGCTGTACATACAATCTAAACTGTAATCTTTTTTCCTCTATCACTCATGAAATCAAGATATGGTGTCATTTCAGATTTAAATGGAGAGATACAATTACAAAAAAAAAACTTTGCTGTCAGTACAACTTATAAAATACATTATTTTCTTTTTTATTTTTTTTTATCATACTTTAAGTTCTGGGATACATGTGCAGAACGTGCAGGTTTGTTACATAGGTATACACGTGCTGTGGTGGTTTGCTGCACCCATCAACCCGTCATCTACATTAGGTATTTCTCCTAATGTTATCCCTCCCCTAGCTCCCCATCACCTGACAGGCCCTGGTGTGTGATGTTCCCCTCCATATGCCCATGTGTTCTCATTGTTCAACCCCCACTTTTAAGTGAGAACGTGTGGTGTTTGGTTTTTCTGTTCCTGTGTTAGTTTGCTGAGAATGATAGTTTCCAGCTTCATCCATGTCCCTGCAAAAGGACATGAACTTATCCTTGTCTATGGATACATAGTATTCTATGGTGTATATGTGCCACATTTTCTTTATCCAGTCTATCATTGATGGGCACTTGGATTGGTTTGAAGTCTTTGCTATTGTGAATAATGCTGTAATCAACATACATGTGCATGTGTCTTTATAGTAAAATGATTTATAATCCTTCGGGTATACACCAGTAATGGGATCGCTGGGTCACATGGTATTTCTGGTTCTAGATCCTTGAGGAATTGCCACACTGTCTTCCACAATGGTTGAACTAATTTACACTCCCACCAACAGCGTAAAAGCGTTCCTATTTCTCCACATCCTCTCCAGCATCTGTCGTTTCCTAGCTTTTTAATGATTGCCATTCTAACTGGCGTGAGAGATGGTGTCTCATTGAAAACAAATATTTTCAATACTCAATAGACAAGAAGACTTTGAAAAGTCAAATAAAAAATACAGAATATACACAAATATGGTAATCTTATAGTTATGAATAAATATATATAGTACAGTGTCAATATCTTACAGGTTTAGTACAATGTGGGATCATGTTTTGAAAACAAATCAAGATTGCCAAGACAGTAAAAGTACAACAGCATTTCTTTCTTAAAGAAGTTCACTATGAATTAAACAAACATTTCCTTTTTCAACATTTTAAGTTATAGGATTATAAGTTTATAAGAGCTACTATACCAATATTTAATCATCATCTTAGTAACTTTCACTGCTAAAATTCTTTATATAATTTAGGCAACATATGTATTACTAATAAAGTACCTCAAAGCAAAGGATCTTTGCTTTGAAATGAGCAACCACTGAGTCACTATGGAAGAACTATTTCCTTTTAAAAATGAATAGCCATATGAATTTTAGAATAGATTCTTCTAATTCTGTAAAAATGACATTGGTAGTTTGACAGGAACAGCATTGAATCTGTAGACTGGCAGTATGGCCATTTTAATGACATTCATTCTTCCAATCCATGAGCATGGAATGTTTTTCCATTTGTTTGTGTCATCTATGATTTCTTTCAGCAGTGTTTTGTAGTTCTCCCTGTGGAGATGGTTCACCTCCTTGGTTAGATGTATTCTATATACTTTTTGTGTGTGTGTGGCTATTGTAAATGGGATTGCCTGCTTGATTTGGCTCTCAGCTTGAACATTATTGGCTTTTACTAATGCTACTGATTTTTGTACACTGTTTTTATATCCTGAAACTTACAGAAGTTGTTTATCAGTTCTAGGAGCCTTATGGTGGAGTCTTTAGGGTTTCCTAGGCAAAAGACATGAACAGACACTTCTCACAAGAAAACACATAAGCAGCCAAGAAACATGCGAAAAAATGCTCAACATCACTAGTCAGAGAAATGTAAGTCAAAACCACAATGAGATACCCTCTCACACCAGTCAGAATGGCTATTATCAAAAAGTCAAAAAGTAACAGATGCTGGCAAGGCTGCAGAGAAAAGGGAATGCTTATACACTGTTGGTGGGAATGTAAATTAGATCAGCCACTGTGAAAAGCAGTTTGGAGATTTCTCAAAGAATTTCAAACTACCACTCAACCCAGTTTTCTCATTACTGGGTATGCACCCAAAGGAAAATAAATCATTCTGACAAAAAGACACATGCACTCATATGTTCATCATAGCACTTATTCACAATAACAAAGACATGGAATCAACCCAGGTGCCATCAATGGCAAATTGGATAAAGACAATGTGATACATATACCACCATGGAAAATCCTGCCCTTTGCAGCAACATGAATGCAGCTGTAGGCCATTATCCTAAGTGAATTAACACAGGAACAGAAAAACACCCTATGTTCTCACTTATAAGTGAGAACTAAGCACTGGGTATACATGGACATAAAGATGGGAATAATAGACACTGGGGACTATTAGAGTTGGGAGAGGGCAAGGGCATAGTACCTGTTGGGTACTATGCTCACTACTTGGGTGATGGGATCTTTCATACCCCTAACCTCAGCATCACATAACATATCCATGTAACAAACTTGCACGTGTATGCCTTGAATCTAAAATAGAAATTGAAATAAAATAAAATGAAAATAAAAATAGTCCAGTGTTCCATGTGATCTTTTGGAGAAAATGCAATTTAATCCCATAGAAAATTATATTCAAAAGAGAAAAGAACAATAAATTCCAAGATGTTGAGATAGCTGAAAATGGGATAAAAATGTATTGTTAGCTGCTAAATAAATACCTTACTTAGAATAAATCCATTTTATAATATGTATTAACATTTTAAGGCCACTAGTATACTGCTTGGCCAACATACTTTAAAAATGTAACACAGTTATCCATATGAATTAGCATAGTCTCCAAAAATCTTACCCTTACTGTATATAGTTATCTACTCATCGCCAGGAGAATCAACCTGAGAGTCCTTCATAAATGACTGTAATACTAAACAAGAACTAAAGGTATTAATAAAAATATTTCTTTAATTAATTTTGCCTGGATAAAGAAATCATAAACTTTCACTTGTAAATAAGGGAAAATGTACATGAAATTACAGCCATCCCCATTCACGAGTATTCAGAGAGCACTCACCATCCTATTCCTTGTCTTCAATCAGCGTGGCAGGAAAAAAAAAGGGGGGGGGTATAACTTTAATTTTTGAAAGGTTACTTATATGTGTATATGAAATGGTAATCTGTAGTACAGAAATTTCAACTAATAAATGTTTTCTCTTCTTTTGGGCTATGTATTTGTTCAAGCTAAAAATCCAATATTATCAATGATTTTCATAACCCATTAGATCAGTAAAGTTCTAGGTTCTATAAAGTTTTAGTTTTCTGTCAGAACTTTATCAACTCCTGTTTCTCTAAGCACACTAAGTCAAATTTATCATATGAAAAGTGATTTTAAATATCTCATACTTCATGAATGTCAGATGTATTAAAACTGCCTTAAAATAAAGCAAGCAATAAAAGAAATATTCACCACAGCTTGCCAAGTTAATTTATTAAAAAACAGTAAAAATAACACTGAGTTTAAAAATAGTATATATTAGCTAACATTATTGACTACAATATTTTATTTTAAAAAAATAATGGATTTACTTAATTTTTTTTCTCAAAAAGAAATTTCAATTTAGGCAGTTATTTTTTTCTTGGCAGTCATTTGTGGAAACTATGTTAACAAATAATAACTTTATAATTCATTTATTTATTTCTCTGGTCTTTAACAAACACGATTAATGTTTATTATATGCCATGAATTGTAAACACTACTTTATTACTAAATATAACATTATTTATTCTCCTTCCAATTTCAGAAACTTCCTAAATAAGTATGTACTATACCAATTATTTACTTGACTTTCAATGGCAGGCTGTGTTAGAATAAAGAAAATTACGACTTTCAAATATGGGGAAACATAATTTGGATGGTGATGCACCTATAGTGCAATGGTAAGAACACGATCAAAAATGCTACAAGGCAATCATATTTAACAATTTGTTTGTTGCCTCTTATGTTTGTTCTTCATGTCTTTGATGGTTTAGGCATTCTAATTAAATGAACTTTCATTTATGGGACTTTAGACAACAATAACTTATTCTGGGTAAAAGGGAGGAAAAAATGCATATTAAACATGGTGACCCAACCAATAGGTATCGAAAGTCTTAAATTTCAATATTTCTAGTTTATCCCAGGACACTACCAGAGTTTCAGAAATAATAATCCCACTCTCAATGTTAAACACAACAGGCTGTTATCTAATGAAAAAATTTCCATTTTTAAGATTAATACTGAAAACAACAGTAAGTAATTCAATATTATGGCAAAGGTTTCAGATTTTTTATTAATAGAGCTGTTATAATTAGTAAAAAAGATATTAAACACAGAAGAACAGAAATGGAGCACAAGTCAAGAATAAGGCAATTTACCCAAGAAAAGAAATTCCCAAAGCCAAAATAAACATGAAAAAAAGTTAATTCTGCAAGTAATAAACTGCCAGTAGTTGACTTTCTTGGAGACAAATTATAAAAACTGGTTCAGCCCAGTAGAATTATATACAGTTTATTTTTTTTTTAAAAAAAACACCATTTTCACTTCTTCAGCTGAAAAATATTTTAAAAAAATAGTATGATTGGCTTATTAAAGTTCTAGGGAAACCGAACACATTTCACATCCTTGCGGTAAGTGTACATGTTTAGTACAATTTTAATGATGGGGAGTTTACAAGTATGAATCAAAATTCAAGGAAGTACATATAGTTTATCAACTATTTCACTGAAATTTGTGCTTTAAGGAAAATCTGCAATGCACACAAACTGGTACACAAAAAAAATTTAATGAAAAAAGTAGAGGAATAATTTAAAGTCCTATTCTATGGGACTGTTTTCAACTAAAATGGACTATCAAAGAGTGATGAAAAAAACAGGCTATACACTATAGTTCTACTGTGCAAAACAATATGCTGTGTATGCATTTGTTTGCTATAAAAATATTCACAGACTGGGAAAAACCATACTGTACACAAAACATTATGGAGTTATCTCTTTAGCTGTGGGAATCTAGTGATTATTTTTAAATGTTGTGGCTTTTTTGCTTTCCGTAGCTTTTTGACATTAGCCATGTTTACCTTCTGTAATAAATAAAAACCAATCGGGCAGTCGGGTTGTGTGTGTGCGTGTTTGTATTTTCTCATAAGAAGAAAGGGTGGAAACATATGGCAAAACAGTATATCAAAATTAATTCCTTTAAAAACACAACATGGGGGTATAATAATACCAATTTAATTTCCATTCAGACCATTAACTTTAGTTTCCCAAAGAGAAATCCTTGACTTCATTTGCTTCAGTCTCATCCTCTACAGTAGTATTAGTTCACACAGCTACATTTGGAAACAAAAACAAAATAGAAACAAAAATATTTTCAGACTGGGAAAAAGAAAATGTAAATGAAAAATTAGAAGAACTTGGCCTGGGGTGTGGCAGCTCGACACCTGTAACTCAGCACTTTGGAGGACGAGGTGGGCAAATCACTTGAGGTTACGAGTCACGAGGCCAGCCTGACCACATGGTGAAACCTCGGTCTCTACTAAAAATACAAAAATTAGCCAGGCGTGATGGCATTGACGCCTGCAGTCCCCAACTACTTGGGAGGCATGGGGGAGAAATGGCTTGAGCCTGGGGAGGTGGAAGGTTGGCAGTGGACCGAGATCGCATCACTGCACTCCAGTCTGGGGTGACAGAATAAAACTCTGTCTCTTAAAAAAAAAAAAAAAAAAAAAAAAAAAAAAAGGATGAAATGAAGTTCTATTTGTTTTACCTTGTTTTTCTTTCATGAACCAGATTAATACATATATATGCATATGTACAGGCTAACATTCCTGAGTGTGAACTGTCTTTTTGAACATGCTTGATTAAATACTTAGCAACTATAATAAAGTGCTTTACAGATTAGTTAATAGTCAAGTTCTATTTTATAATCAGAAATAAGCCAAAAGGCCTGTAACAAATGCTGGGTTTAGCTTTTAAGTGAGGCAGGAGGTCCAAACTCTTAAGTTTAAATATAAGTTCCTGCATGTTTCCAACACCTTTAATCAAGGAATATTTAGAAAGACACCAAAACGAATGGCCTCAAAGAATAAAGATATGATATTTTATAGTCATTTCCCTTCTCTCTTACATACCAAATAATTATACTATACAGTCTGGTTGGTGGAATATGTGACGGGTACTTTAGGATTATAAGGACTGTGACCTCCTACAGTGTGTGGGGTGGCTCTCTATCAGAGTACCCTGGGTACTTTGATCTAGTCATCCTTTTCCTCGTTTGTTCATTCATTCATTGGGCAAACATTTATTGACTGCTATGAGGTGTCTATGACAGGATAGACACCAAGAACAACAGACACACAAAAGATACAGACCATGAACTTTTCTAAAAGAAGGCAAAGAAAGACATGGGATATAGAAAAGAGAAGAGCATTCTCCAACAGAGCGGCAAGATAGGCAGCCGTCTCAGAGGCACAGACTGATATATTTGAATCTTAAAAGATACGAAGCCTGGCCAGGCGTGGTGGCTGATGCCTGTAATCCCAGCACTTTGAGAGGCTGAGGTGGGTGAATCACAAGGTCGGGAGTTCAAGACCAGCCTGGCCAACATGGTGAAACCCCGTCTCTACTAAAAATACAAAAATTAGCCAGGTGTGGTGGCACGTGCCTGTAATCCCAGGTACTCGGGAGGCTGAGGCAAGAGAATTGCTTCAATCCAGGAGGCAGAGGTTGCAGTGAGCCGAGATCGCACCACTGCACTCCAGCCTGGGCGACAGAGCAATGATTCCATCTTAGGAAAAAAAAAAAAAGAAAAAGATGTGAAGTCTTTAGAGGAAATGAAAGAAGCAAAGACAGTGGTAGGCAGAAGGAATAGCATATGCTAAGGGATGAATGTAGGAGAGGTCATAATGACTTCCCATGGAGCCCATGGGAATAAAAGTGCATAAAAGCATCCAGGGAACAGAAAAGCATTCTAAATAGTAAGTAGTTTAGTGTCTCAGGCAAGAGGACACAAATTGAGAGAGGGCTGAAGGACAGTAAAAAGGCAGAAAGCAATCAGACTGTGAAAAGCTTTGTTTGCTATGTTCTGAATTTTTGAGAGAGGTTATAGGGAGCCACCAATGGATTTAACCAGTGGAATCACAGATTTTCAACATCAAAAGTTCATTTGGAAAGTACTGTGGAGATGAGATTGATTAATCTGTTTTGAGGGGTGGTGAGATTGAGGGCACTGAAGACCAAAGATCAGAGAGATGGCTAGTTAAAGGTCTGATACATGTATACAAAGAGAAAAAAAGAGAACTACTCTAAGGAGTGGCAACTAGAATTGACAGACAAAGACATATTCCAAGTGTGTGTAAAAGGTTGATGACAGAATGCAGTACATAATAATACAGATGATACACATGTGACTTTTTAAAGAAAATTCTATAAGTGCAAGAATCACTAAAAATGCCTTAAATTACTATCATGATTACAAGAGAGTAAATTATAAAGCAATGTAAAACTATACACAAGCTATACAGAAATACATAAAATCAGAGTATTATGTTTACTATACTTTTTCAGTAACTCTTTAACCAAAAATATTTAAATTACAGTAATACAGATCTTTATTTGAAGCACATTCAGTAGGAGGAGCCAGAGAGAAGTCTGTGATCAAGGCAGGGCCTCTCTATGAAAAAACAAAGTTGAAGCAGGAGCCTCATCTGAGTGCATACAAAAGAATAAACGTAAAACTCTTAACCAAGAATCAGGCATAAATAAATCTGACATGAACCAGGTAATAAAAGACTTCCATAAGTGTTCTGAGAACTCATTTAGTTTATTTAAGTCTCCAGAGTCTCTTCATCTAGAGTATGCATTTAGTTCACAAAATACAGATAGATATTGGTTGGTAGATCACAAATCTAACGAATCTACCTCATCTAAACAATTGATAGGCCTCTCTCATCCCGCTTCAGGAAAGAAAAAACAAACTGCCATCCTAATTTCATTACAAATAAACATTTCAGACAAAACTTCCTTACATGGGCGAGACCCAAATGCCTATGCCACTCACCTCTAGCAATAATCAGCCTTATCTATTGCCACAGTGTACCTTACATATACTATCAATTGTTACATGGTGCTGAAATGGTTGGGAACCCATCGGGTATAAGCAAAATAACATACAATTTCATATTTTTAAAGAAATTTTGATAACCAATAATATTAAATACATTTCTTTCAGCTTAAAATTCCAAATTTTAATGAAGAACATGTCCACCCCATCTCTAGCCTAAAATGAACATATGTAGGATTATATTCATTAAATTTTTAAAAAACTAAAGTATGTAAAAGCCTCCAACTTTTCATTCTACTCAAGTATGAGATAGAGAACTTACTTTTAACTTGGGTATCATCCAATGCTTTGTATTCTGTACTCTTAATTGCTAGCTCCACACCATACCCAGATAAGTACATTTTCCGTGAGCTTGGTTTCTGTTCAAACACATTTATTTTATAAAAAGAGAAAACAGTTAGTCAAACATCTTGTTTGAAAGTCAGTACCATGATGTATTTGGACATATGGGTAAATTACTAAATTTGGACATAAGGGTAAATTACTAATATTGAAGGTTTTTAATCACTGTGAAAAATTTGGTGGTTGTTTACACTGTCTCTAGTCAAGGAACTAGAATTTGGTTAATGACTACTCTGTAAAAACTTTGTCATGACTACTGCTTCAATTACTTTTAATTTTACAATTAAAATAAAAGTATCTGATCTTTTTCTGTTATACCATGTCTTCAATGAGTTAATTAACAGAGGATCAATTACAGACAAGTTTCAACAAAACTGTTTTCCTTTCTGGGGACCCCTGAAAGATTTGCCAAACTAAAAATGCTCTTCACTTGCTGGTTGTCTAGATGTAGGACAAGTAGAATGCTGCCAAAAGCAAATACTGGGAAGTAGTGGCAAAGGAGACAAAAAAAAGTTAGTGCCGTGAAATACCTGATTAAAGTTTTATTTTTCAATGATTAAAATATACCAAATGGCACAAACTAATATCTGTTCTTGCAACAAAGGGCTACGGTTCACTAAAACGGAGTTGTCTGAAATGTTTATGATCAGAATTTTAGTACCTTTAATTTTATTCTTTCTACAGAGGGCCAATATTAAATGTACGCCTAGAGATTACCTCATCAGGCAAGAGAAGTCACCATATTTTATTCAAAAGGAAGCAACCTGGATGAATACACAGAATAGTTTTAAAGTTGTTCCAGCTTCCAGACTGAAATTCTTGTTGGCGGTACTGCAACCATTATCATTTGGCATATCTCAAGGGGTTAGAAAACCACTTTAACCTAGAGCTCAGCAAACTCCCCGGAAGATGCTATGTGTCTTTGCTTAATTCAGGTTTGCATAGGGACAGTTTTGCATGATAGAGGAAAAGGTAGAGATTGGAAGGAAGGAGAACTTTAGTAATGCGTTATTCTTTGTATTCTCTTCTTTCCTCCCGAAACTTTCTACCAAGCCTTAATGATACGCATATGGCAGAGTGACTGTTCTTTGGCCTGTTCTATTTGCAAGTAAGAACATGTAAAAGTTAGCTTCAGATATTCAGACAAGTACTTAACATTGCTGCACACACTAAAATTTAATTTGCTAATTTGTCAGGCCCACATTATATGAAAGATAGCATGTAGAAATTGGGTTATTTATAATTACAGTAATCTAACAAAGTTGAAAATTTGTTTAGAGTTTTCAATTTCATAACAGCTCAATTTAAAACTACATTTTGAATTTCTAGTCAAAAGACCAATCAGTTGGTGGCTAAGTGAATCGAAACTATGAGGCTGCATATCTTGTTACAGTTCATAAAAGAAATGCAATTTCATACAGTGAATTTCCATTATCAGTTCTGGAAAGTTACTAGCTCCTCAGTAATAAAAATGTTTCCTAAATTCATACTTACTTTCCTCATTTGAAAATGTGTTGATATAAAATTTGAATTGTAGTTTTGTAGTTTAGTAAGTTTGGATTTGCAAACCAAACTACCAATTCAACAGGTTAAAAAAAATCTTTGTTTTCTATTTCATTTTCCCCCCACAAAAGGCGTATGTTAAAACGTAGCATAAATATGTCTATTTTTATTAGAATTACATGTTCACTAGATTTACATTATAGCTATTTTGAACATAAAAGATGTCATTCATTAAATATAAGGCTATAATTTGATAGTTAATATAATTTCACAGAAGCATACTTAATGGTCACATTCTCTAAAGAATAACTTGAGATAGATTCTCAACAGATGGGCATAGCTCCCCAGGAGCATGTTAGAATCACTTGGGAGAACATTTAAAAAAGACAAACACAGACAATTAGCAACAACAAGGGCTTAAATTGCACAGGTTTACTTATACATAGATTTTCTCCCACCTTGCCACCTGAAACAGCAGGTCCAGCCTCTCCTCTTCCATTTCCTTCTCAGCCTACTCAACATGACTATGAGGATCAAGACCTTTATGATGATCCACTTCTATTTAATGAAAAATATATTTTCTCTTCCTTATGACTTTCTTAATAACATTACTTATCTAGCTTAGTCTATTGTAAGAAATACAGAATATAATACATGTGACATGAAAAATATGTGTTGACTGTTTATCAGTAAGGCATCCAGTCAACAGTAGGCTATTAGTACTTAAGTTTTAGTGGAGTCCAAAGTTATACATATATTTTTTAACAACATGAGGGGTATCTCTAACTCACACATGCTTAAGGGTAAACTATACTTGTATCTCCCACTCCCACTCCTATTCTCATTTGCCTGTCATTTCTGCCTTACCTGATCATAGCCTTAAAGTGCTACTGTTATTGATGGGAATGTATCCATCCTTCTAGCAAACTCAGCTGGGAAAAATTGAGAATTATTGGTACAAGATAATTAGACAATGTAAAATGTTTTGAGTGCACACTTTAGACCCATGACTCTCTATGCTCTTCTTCTGTTTTTTTTTCTGAGAACACTTTCTTCACCATCTAACATAAATCTGTTTTACATCTCTTGCCACAAAAATTGAAGTTCTCTGAGAATAAGGAATGTTTCTCTCTTATTCACTGCTACATGAACCAATGCCTGGCACAGAGGCATCCAAATATTTATGAAATTAATGACTTAAATATGTAATCATTTACAAATTGTACACATACCCACACTTTCTCTTTATATCTCACTTTACAGATAATATTTATGTAGATTATGCAAATATCTACATGCCAACACACTCAAGAATATTGAAGATTTTCCACTTCTACTAAATAGCAATAACTCACTCAAAATTATACAGCGAACAATTAAAATTGAGAATGTGAAGAACACTGAGGGAAAAAAATACATTTTATATGATGTTATTGTAGGCCAAGTCCCCGAAAGATCTTGGCAACCCAGCTCTTCCTCGCTTTCTCACTTGTAAATCTCAGAATAACTGTAGAATGATGTGCTGGAAATGCAAGAAATATGAAGGAATTGCCAGTAAAGCCAAGATCTGTTCCCATTGCTCCTAAAACAGGATGTCTTGCTTTAGCACAGCTCATCAAGTTGCTCCTAGGTATAAAACCCAGGGCAGAGCAGGCTTTCAGAGTTCCTCAGCCGTGGTGCAACATGAAGGATGTGCACGTGAGATTCCATCCTCCTGGGCAGCTATTCTAAGCTTTGGGGGATGAGCTTGCCATGAATCCTTAGGTGTCTACTGTCACTTGCTGCCTATCCGTGAGCAATAAAGTTGCTTCCCTAAACTTGTTGTGTGAGTGTTCTGTCTCACCAGACTCATGCCAGCGGATTGATACTGGTACACAGTATTGGCAAGGTGTTTTACAGTCCTCCCATGGGATTAATACCAGTGCAAAGTGAACTTGCATCATAAATTATCAAATATATAAAACAAAATTAAGATACTGAAATAAGCTACTTCTATCACTAGTACTAAGCATGGTGCCCAACTTACAGGCATTTGTGGAAGATTATTAAAAAGGCCACAAGTGAATAACTCCTTCCCATGTCCAGACTCATTTGCAGTGTGACCTTGCCACTTCTCACCAGGAAATTGAGTCTATTTTTCCATTCTTTTGAATCTGGCTGGCTTGTGACTTGCTTAGACTAATATAACGTGGCAGAAGTATCATTGTATGAGTTCTTGGGCATAGGGCTTAAGAGGTATTGCAAGTTCTACTCTTTTCTTTCTGGAACCCTAGGCATTATGATGTGAAGAATCATAGTCTAACTCTTGGAAGATGGAAGGCCATGTAGAAAAGAACCAAGAAACTCCAGTTATCAGCCTGAACTGCCATACAGGTCTGTCAGAATAATTCGAATTCCCAAGCTCTAATCTAGTACTGAATGACCCCCATAGTATGAACAATACCAGCAGAAAAAGTGCCCCAACTGTCAACCTACAGAATAAAGAGAAATGGTAAGTCAATATTGCCTTAAGTCACTAAATTTTGAGATTTGTTACAAAGCAATTCAGACACAGACACAGCATCTAATAAATGTGCATGCAGGAAAGAAAGGAAGAGACGACAGATTCCCCTAACTAATTTCTAATTCAAAGAATACCTAGTTTCCTCATAAATAGCAGTAACTTAGAGTTTTTCATCCTCTATAGTCATATATTACTGCTTTGAGAAGTTATAAGGTAGCTTCAATCAGCTCTAAGAAACTTAAATTTTGGATTCCACATATAAGCAGCAAAGCTATAGAATCAAAGCAACTCTAGGAAAAAAAAATATTTTTTAATTTTTTTTATTTTTAATTATTATGGATACAGAAAAGCTGCACATATTTATGGGGTATATGTTATAATTTGATACAAACATACAAAATGTAATGACCAAATCAGGGTATTTGGGATATCTATCACCTCAAACATTTTATCATTTATTTGTGTTAGGAACATTCCATTGAAGTCATGGAGACAGAGACTAGAATGATGGGTACCAGAAGACGGAAAAAGTAGTAGTGATGTGGGAATTAAGAGGAGATAGCTAATAGGTATAAAAATACAGTTAGGAAGAATAACATCTAGTGTTCAGTAGCACAATCGAGTGACTATAGTTAATAATTTATTGTATATTTCAAAACAAGGAAAAATAATTTTATAAGCATTACATCCTTATTAAGAGCCACCTAGTTATTACCTCCTCTCTCTTAGAACTAAAATGTCTCATCTTTCTCCTTCTTCAGTGGACAGATATCAGAGGGTCTCAGAATCATATGCTATATATTCCCAACCAATATGCCAGATCTAATGAGGCAAGATCTCTAGGAGTGAGAACACTTTATTACTTAAAAGAACACTCCAATTGGTGTTGGGGTAAAGAATGAGACTGACAATGGAAAACAAAATAACCTTCAACTTTATTTTTAAAGTTTTATTAATTAAAAAATAAACTTGAAGAAAAGATAAAATGTTAGCTGTCAATTCTGGGTAGTATATACAAAATGTTTATTATTTTAGGCTTTTGTATTTGCAAATTTTCTGAAGAAAAAATAAAGCAGATGGAATGAGAATGATAACAGAAGAAAAAGGCACCTGTGGGAAGGTGAACATGTGAATACCTAGGACAGATACCACCAAATGCTAGTGAAGTTGGTAAAGATACTTAGCTAGAAATCTATAAAGCTTGCTAAAGGCTAAATGTGGGCTAACATGAGAGTGTGAAGTTGGCAGCTCCAGACATAGCAAGGCTGAAACCCTCTAGCACAGGGAAGACTGGGGAAGGTCCTGAGAAAGCTTCTACTCTAATGCTGACAGGGAGAGAGGAAAGAAAATCACTGCTGAAATCCACTTCAGACCTATCTCCCCTACAAAACCAAAGCCTTAATCTTTAGAGGCAAGGGCAACAAAATTGTAGCTATATAGTGCACTGGTAGAAGCCCACTGCAGACAGGAGAAACGGAATAGATGAAAGTCTTAGCCTGAAGGAGGGACAGGAATACCTGCCAGGCCCCACATTCTGAGAGAGAATCAGAAACCTTGAGGCCCAAATTTACAGTCTGCCTAGAAAAGAAACTTAACTAGAACATCAGAGAATATCCCCTTCCTTACCTGCCCCCTCACCTTCACCTCAAGGCCAATCTAACAACGGTTGAGTAAAGATAACACTGAAATACAGGTGGGAAAGCTGTAAGAAACACATTCTCTCTGGGGAGCTGTGCAAAGGGAAGATCCAAATCTAAGTGGGAGACCTAAAGTCAAGTGGACCACAAACGTGAAACCCAACCCAACTCCTGACCAGAACAGCTCAATCTTGCATACATGAAAGGCATGGCCTACACTAAAGGCAGGGTCAAGGCTCCTACACAAAATGTTCAGCTTTCAACAACAACAAAAATCACAAGATATCCAAAATGTCAACGGAACAAAAGTCTGAAGAGACAAATCAATCAACAATTTCAAAATCAGATGTAAAAAAGAAGCTGAAACTTTCAGGAGGGAATTTAAAATAATGATTAACATGTTAAATGCTCTAATGAAAAAAGTAGAACATATGAATGATCAGAGAGGCAAATTCATCACACATATTAAAACTGTAAGAAAGAGCCAAATGGCAATGATAGAAATTAAGAGCACAGTAACAGAAATAAAGGCCTTCAACAGAGTCACAGGTAAACTTGATATAGCCAAAGAAAGAATTGGCTGGCCAAGCGCAGTGGCTCACGCCTGTAATCCCAGAACTATCGGACTCTGAGGCGATGGATCGCCTGAGGTCAGGAGTTTGAGACCAGCCTGACCAACATGGAGAAACCATGTCTCTACTAAAAATACAAAAACTAGCCAGCCATGGTGGTGTGTGCCTGTAATCCCAGTTACTTGGGGGCTGAGGCAGTAGAATCGCTTGAACCCAGGAGGTGGAGACTGCAGTGAGCTGAGATCCTATCACTGGACGCAAGTCTGGGTGACCGAGCAAGACTCTGTCTCAAAAAAAAAAAAAAAAAAAAAAGATTTGGTTAAGTACAAGGCAGGTCAATAGAAATTATTCAAATTGAATTTATGAAGAAAAGGTAGTAGAGAAAGAAAGGAAAAAATCCAAAAAGCAAACAACAACAAGAAACTGAGCAGAGGAGCCGTGGGACAGTACCACACGTTGTAATGTAGACATAATCAGAATCCCAAAAGGAGGAAGAGAGTGGAAATAGAGTGGCAATGATCAATGAAAAACATTGGTCAAGAATTTTCCAAAATCAGTGAACGCCACCCATCTACACATTCAAAAAACTTGGAGAACATCTAACAGGATAAATACCTATGAATCTCATATTCAAATGCCTGAAACCAAAGACAAAGAGAAACTATAGACAGCTAGAGAAAGACATATTACACAGAAAGAAAGCACAAATGGAATCAACAGAAACAGCAAGGTGACAGATTGTTAAACCAACAATATCAAATCACGTTAAATATGAATGTCCTAACTCATGGGTTAAAAGTAGAGATTGCCAGATTAGGTTAAAAAAGCAACATCCAATTATATGTTGCCTATAAAAATCCACCTACATAAAAAGATATAGATAGGTTAAAAGTTAAAAAAAAGATAAAAATGTATCATGCAAACACTAATCAAAACAAAGTAGGAATAGATACATTAATTGCAGACAAAATAGACCTCAGAACAGAAAATAATATCAGAGACAAAATGGCAAATTAGGCTGGGTATGGTGGCTCATGCCAGTAATCCCAACACTTTGGGAGGCCAAAGTAAAAGGATCACTTGAGGCCAGGAGTTTGAAACCAGCCAGGGCAACATAGCAAGACCTTGTCTCCACAAAAATTAAAAAGCTGGGTGTGGTGGTGTGTACCTGTGGTCCTAACTTCTTGGGAGGCTAAAGTGGGAGGATCACTTGAGCCCAAGAATTCAAGGCAGCAGTGAACTATGATCGTACCACAGCACTCCATTCTGGGCAACAGAGACAGATACTTCTCAAACAAAGAGATAAATTACATAATGATAAAGGGCTCAATTCTATGACATACAATGCTAATATGTAAGCATTAATCACAAAACTTCAAAACATACGAGACAAAACTGACAGATCTAAAAGGTAACACAGGCAAGTCTACATTCATTGCTGGAGATATTAGCATTCCTCTTAAGGCAACTGATAGAACAAATAAGCAGAAAGTCAATAAGGATACAGATAATCTGTGAGCCAACATCACCTAATTAATGTTTGGAAAACATTCCACCCAACAAAAACAGAATACTCATTCCTTTCAAGTGAACATGGAACATCCACGAAAATACATCATATTCTGAGCCATAAAACAAAACTTAACACATTTTTAAAAATCATACAAAGTATAATCTCATACCATAACAAAAGTAAACTAGAAATCAATAACAACAACAACAACAAAAAGTAGAATGTCACCAAATATTTGTAAGGTAACACTTCTAAATAATGCATGGATCTAGGGTCCATAGGTTCCAAAATGACAGTGAAGCAAACAGGGTTCGCTCCTGACCATAGAAAATAAACAAATATACAGTGGCAAGACAGTCACCAGCAATATCCTAGAACTCAAATGAGTATGAGACAGTTTTGGAGCTTTTCCAGAGAAGTGAAAAAACTCTGAGCAGACAGTAAGAAAGCTGGACTTCCACATCTATGATGCCTCTCCCCACAACCTGCCCAGCACAACTACATGAAAAATTTCCCTGTCCTAGTTTTCTACACTAGAAAAAATGAGATTCAGGTCAACACCAGCTTCCCCACTATTGTGGGGATCTCTGCAAGGAGACCTGTCCCTGCCTCAACCCATGGGAAACATCATGAGTGCCTAAAGGAAGAAATATGCCTGAGGACAAAGACAAAGAGGAAAGGCAGGACTGCCGTCCCCAGTCTTGGAAACTCTAACTGCTCTGTAACTTGAAGAGGAGAGAACACCTCCAAATTCATTCTAGAAGGCCAGCATTACCTTGATACCAAAACAAGACAAGGATACAACAAAAAAAGAATTATATGCCAATATCACCAATAAACACAGATGTAAAAATCCTCAACAACATATTAGCAAAATGAATTCAGCAACACCTTAAAAAGATCATGCACCATGATCAAGTGAGATTCATCCCAGGGATACAGGATAGCTCAACATACACAAATCAATAAATGTAAAACACCATATTAAAAGAACCAAGAACACAAAAACCATATAATTTAAATATGTGCTGAAAAGGCATTTGATGAAATTCTATATCTCTTTCTGACAAGTCCCGACCCCCCACAACAAAATAGGTATAGAGGGAACATACTCAAAATAATTAAGGCCATATATGACAAATCCACAGCTAAAATCATATGGAAACAGTGAATAATTAAAAGTCATCCCTCAAAGATCTGGAACAAGACAAGAATGCCCCCTTTCACTATTTTTATTCAACATAATACTAGAAGCCTTAGGCAGGGTAATAAGGTAAGAGAAATAAATAAAGGGCATCCAAATTGGAAAGGAAGAAGTCAAATCACCCTTGTTTGACAACAATATGATCTTATATTAGAAAAACCTAAAGACTCCACCAAAAACCTGTTTCAACCAATAAATGAATTCAGCAAAGTTGCAAGATATAAAATCAATATACAAAATTCACTACTATTTATATACACCAACAGCAAACAACATTCTGAAAATGTTACAATAGTTACAAATAATATGAAATACCTAGAAATTAATTTAACCAAAGAAGTGAAAGACCTATATTAATACAAAGAAAACTACAACACTGACGAAAGGAATCGAAGAGAATACCATAACATGGAAAGATATTCCATGTTCATGGATTAGAAGAATTCGTATTCAGACAAAGGCACCAATGTAACAGAATAGAGAACCCAGATGTAAATCTACACATCTGGAACCAACTCACTTGGAACCAACTCATTTTCGACAAACAAGCCAAAATCATTCATTGGGGAAAGGACAGTCTTTTCAATATGAAAACTGAAGAACCACAATGCAGAAGAATGAAACTAGACCACTATCTCTCACCATACACAAATACCAAATCAAAATGGATTAAAGCCTTAAATATAAGACCCAAAACTATGAAATGACTAGAGGAAAATATTGGAGAAATGCTCCAGGACATTGGTCTGGGCAAAAATTTTCTGTGTGAGACTTCAAAAGCACAGGCAACACAATTAAAAATAGACAAGTGGAGTTAACATCAAGCTAAAAATCTTCTATACAGCAAAGGAAATAATCAACACAGTGAAGCATCAATCCACAGAATGGGAGAAAATATTTGACAAATATCCATCTGACAAGCAATTAATAATCAGAATACATAAGGGACTTAAACATACCCTTTATCACCACTCCTATTCAACACAGTCCTGAAAGTCCTGGCCAGAGCAACCAGGCAGCAAAAAGAAATAAAAGGCATCCAAATAGGAAAAGAGGAAGCAAACTATACCTGTTTGCAGAAAACATGATTCTGTATCTAGACAATCCCATAGTCTGCACAAAAGCTCCTTGATCTCATAAACAACTTCAGCAAAGTGTCAGGATACAACATCAATGTAAAAAATCACTAGCATTTTTATACAGAAACAACATCCAAACTGACAGCCAAATCAGGAATGTAATCCCATTTACAATTGCCACAAAAATAAAATACTAATGACCACAACTAACCAGGGAGGTGAATCTCTACAATGAGAATTATTAATACAAAACACTGCTCAAGGAAATCAGAGATGACACAAACAAATGGAAAAACATTCCAGGCTCACGGGTTGGAAGAATCAATATTGTTAAAATAGTCACACTGCCAAAACAATTTACAGATTCCAGGCTATTCCCATCAAACTACCAAAGACATTCTTCACAGAATTAAAGAAAGCTATTTTAAATTTCATATGGAACAAAAATGAGCCCAAATTCAAGGTAAACCTAAGCAAAAAGAACAAAGCTAAAGGTTACAGTAACCAAAACACCATGGTACTGGCACAAAAACAGACATACAGAGCAATAGAACAGAATAGAGAGCCCAGAAATAATGCCACACACCTGCAGCCATCTGATCTCTGACAAAGCTGACAAAAGCAAGCAATGGGGAAAGAACTCCCTGTTCAATAAATGGTGCTGGGAAAACTGGCTAGCCATATGCAGAAGACTGAAACTGGGCTCCTTCATTATGCCATATAAAAAATCAACTCAAAATGGATTAAAGACTTGATGTAAAGCATAAAACTATAAAAACTCTCAGAAGATAAACTAGGAAATACCATTCTGGACATGGTCCCTGGCAAAGATTTCATGACGAAGACACCAAAAGCAATTGCAACAAAAACAAAAATTGACAAATGGGACCTAATTAAACTAAAGAGCTTCTGCACAGCAAAAGAAATTATCAACAGAGTAAACAGGCAACCTACATAATGGGAGAAAATATTTGCAAACTATGTATCTGACAAAGGTCTAAAATTCAGAATCTACAAAGAACTTAAATTTACAAGCAAAAAATAAATGGCCTCATTAAAAAGTGAGCAAAGGCTGGGTGCAGTGGCTCACGCCTACAATCCCAGCACTTTGGGAGGCTGAGGCGGGTGGATCACAAGGTCAAGAGACTGAGACCATCCTGGCCAAAATGGTGAAACCCCATCTCCACTAAAAATACAAAAAGCAGCTGGTTATGTTGGTGGACGCCTGTAATCCCAGCTACTTGGGAGGCTGAGGCAGGAGAATTGCTTGAACCTAAGAGGCAGAGGTTGCAGTGAGCTGAGATCACACCACTGCACTGCAGCCTGGCGAAAGAGCAAGACTCTGTCTAAAATAAATAAATAAATAAATAAATAAATAAACAAACAAACAAACAAAGTGAGCAAAGGACATGAACACTTTTCAAAAGAAGACATATGCTGTGGCCAAAAAGCATATGAAAATATGCTCAATATTACTAATCATTAGAGAAATGCAAATCAAAACTGCAATGAGATACCACCTTGTATCAGTCAGAATGGCTACTATTAAAAAGTCAAAAAAATAACAGATTTTGGTGAGGCTGCAGAAAATAGTGAATGCACATACACTGCCAGTGATACTGTAAACTAGTTCATTTAAAGTAGTATGGCAATCCTCAAAGAACCTGAAATAGAACTACCATTCGACCCAGCAATCCCATTACTGGGTATATACCCAAAAGAATATAAATTGCTCCACCATAAACACACATGCATGCATATGTTCACTGCAACACTTTTCACAAAGCAAAGACATGGAAATCAACCTGAATGCCCATCAACAGTAAACTGGATAAAGAAAATGTGGTACACATGCACCATAAAATACTACACAGTGCATGCTGGGCTTAATTCCTAGCTGATAGGTTGATAGGTGCAGCAAACCACCACGGCACACATTTACCTATGTAACAAACCTGCACATCCTGCACATGTACACCAGAACTTAAAAATTAAAAATAAACCCTGCCTCTAATATAACAGTTAACAGTGGAGGACCAAACACTTTCTCCCCAAATCAGGAAAAAGGCCAGGATATCTTCCCTCACCACTCCCCATTCAACATTGACTAGAAGTCCTAATCATTAAGTTTAAAAAAGATAAATGGCATGTAGGTTGAAAAAGAAGAAAAACACTGATGAAAGAAATCCAAGGATGTCTAAATAAATCAAGAAATATAATTTTCATCAACTGGAAGACTGAATATTTTTAAGATGTTTTCTCACAAATTTAATTTATATTTTGATTGTAATCTCAATCAAAATGCCAGCAAGATTTTTTGTAGATACAGACAAGCTGATTTGAAAATTCACAGGAAGAGACAAAGGAATTAGATTAGCTAAAACAATTCCGAAAAAGAGTAACAAAGCTGGAAGACCAACACAACCTGATCTCAAGGCTATAAAGCTAGAGTAATCAAGCCGTGTAGTATTGATGTTAGGATAGACAGATAGATTAATGGCACAGAAAAGTAAAGCCAGAAATAGACCCATACAAATAGGGTCATTTATATTTTACAAGTGGATAAAGGAAACTCAATGAAGAAGGATAATCTTTTAAACAAATGTTGAAACAACTAGATATCCATATGCAGAAAAATAAATCTCAACATCTATCTCATAAGTTGTAAAAAACCTTAACTCAAATGGATCATAAACCTATGTGTAAACCTAAAACTATAAAATGCCTAGAATAAAATCTGCATGACCTTGAGATTGGTGATGAGTTTTTAGGTATAATATGAAAAATATGGCAGGGTGCGGTGGCTCAAGCCTGTAATCCCAGCACTTTGGGAGGCCGAGACGGGCGGATCACAAGGTCAGGAGATCGAGACCATCCTGGCTAACATGGTGAAATCCCGTCTCTACTAAAAAATACAAAAAACTAGCTGGGCGAGGTGGCGGGCGCCTGTAGTCCCAGCTACTCGGGAGGCTGAGGCAGGAGAATGGCATATAAACCCGGGAGGCGGAGCTTGCGATAAGCTGAGATCCGGCCACTGCACTCCAGCCCGGGCGACAGAGCGAGACTCCGTCTCAAAAAAAAAAAAAAAAAAAATAAAAAAATAAAAAAAAAAATCTATAAACAAAAAAATGATGAACCGGACTTAATCAAAATTAAAACTCTTCCTCTGCAAAACACATTAAGAGAATGACAAGGTAATTCACAAACTCGTAGAATATGTTTGTAAATCATGTATCTCATAAAGGACTTATATCTAGGACATATAAAGAACTCTGAAAACTCAACAAAAAAAGTTCAACAAAAAGAAACTTATGAAAGGTCAGACAACTTCATTAGTCATTAGAGAAATGCAAATTAGGCCGGGCGCGGTGGCTCAAGCCTGTAATCCCAGCACTTTGGGAGGCCGAGAGGGGTGGACCACAAGGTCAGGAGATCGAGACCATCCTGGCTAACATGGTGAAACCCCGTCTCTACTAAAAAATACAAAAAACTAGCCGGGCGAGGTGGCGGGCGCCTGTAGTCCCAGCTACTCGGGAGGCTGAGGCAGGAGAATGGCATATAAACCCGGGAGGCGGAGCTTGCGATAAGCTGAGATCCGGCCACTGCACTCCAGCCCGGGCGACAGAGCGAGACTCCGTCTCAAAAAAAAAAAAAAAAAAATGAAAAAATGAAAAATATAATCTATAAACAAAAAAATGATGAACCGGACTTAATCAAAATTAAAAACTCTTCCTCTGCAAAACACATTAAGAGAATGACAAGGTAATTCACAAACTCGTAGAATATGTTTGTAAATCATGTATCTCATAAAGGACTTATATCTAGGACATATAAAGAACTCTGAAAACTCAACAAAAAAAGTTCAACAAAAGAAACTTATGAAAGGTCAGACAACTTCATTAGTCATTAGAGAAATGCAAATTAGGCCGGGCGCGGTGGCTCAAGCCTGTAATCCCAGCACTTTGGGAGGCCGAGAGGGGTGGACCACAAGGTCAGGAGATCGAGACCATCCTGGCTAACATGGTGAAACCCCGTCTCTACTAAAAAATACAAAAAACTAGCCGGGCGAGGTGGCGGGCGCCTGTAGTCCCAGCTACTCGGGAGGCTGAGGCAGGAGAATGGCGTGAACCCGGGAGGCAGAGCTTGCAGTGAGCCAGGATCCGGCCACTACACTCCAGCCTGGGTGACAGAGTGAGACTCCGTCTCAAAAAAAAAAAAAAAAAAGAGAAATGCAAATTAAAACCACAGTGAGATACCACTGTGTACCTAGAACAGTTATAATAAAAAAACTGACATTAACAAATGGTGGGTAGGATTTAGAGCAGCGCAATTATCTTTCCTGGCTAAGGGGAATGAAAAATTGTACAGTCACTTTGAGAGACAGTTTGGTATAGTTTATTACGAAGTTAAACATTGACTTACCATACAACTCAGCAATAGAACTTCCAGGCATTTATCCAAGTAAATTGAAAACATATGTTCCTACAAGAATCTGTATGTGAATGTGATGGTACTAAGGTGACTGACAGATGACTCTGTGTGATTGTTGAAAACCAACATTGTACATCACAGATGATACTTTTCAAAAAGACATCTGACTAGATTGTAAAATAAAAATATGTTCATAGAAGGCAAAGCTCAATATATATGAAGAAAAAGTCTCTTCAAAATTAATCAGAAAGGTCCAATTCATTCCCATATGAAATCCCAACAACATGTTTCATGGAACCTGGCCAACTAATTCTAAAATTAACATGGCTATATATCATGCAAGAACAGTCAAGGTATTTAGAAAAACAAAAACTAAGAAGCAGAGCTGTACTACCAGATATCAAAATATATTTTAAAGCTACACCAATTAAAATGTTATATTTGTATAGAACAGACATACATATCACTGCAACAGAATGGAAAGTCTAAAAACATATACATGTCTATATGAAAAATTGGCATATGATGGAGTAGAATAAAGACTTGACTGTTCAATGAAGTATGTGAAGACCAATAATTTTCCATATGGAAAAAAATAGAATTATATCTCTACCCCATAGTGTATTCAAATAAATTCCAGATGGATTAAAAACCAAAACAAAAAATAGAACTTCAACTCTTACAAGAGAATGTCCTTATAACATCATAAAGGAAATCATTAAGGTCAAGTTGAGTAAATCTGACTATATCACAAGTAATATTTGTAAAAGATGTCATAAACAATTTTTTTAAAAATACCAGACCAGAAACGCATTAGGAGAAGATGCTGCAAAGTATGGAAGATGAGTATTCAAAATATATTAAAACACCTAAAACCAATGAGAAAAAAAAGAATCTAATTCAAAAATAGGCAAAGGCTATGGACAGGCAATTTACAAATATATTTGTAAGGTTTTAATTACATTAGATATTAGTATATAAATCTTAATAATTTGGGAAATGCAAATTAAAGTACTCCATGTTGGGAAGACAGTAGTAACAAAGCGAAGTCCTGCCTCTAATGGCCATTATATTCACACGCACGTGTGTGTGTGTGTGTGCGCGCGCGCGTGCATGTCTGCTGAAAGTGTTAAATAAACTTGAGATATAGTAATAAGTGCTATGAAATCATTAAAACAGAAAAATGTGATAGTGTCATAGCAATGGGAAGCTAGCGGATGTGTGTGCGCGCGCGCGTGCATGTATGTCTGCTGAAAGTGTTAAATAAACTTGAGATATAGTAATAAGTGCTATGAAATCATTAAAACAGAAAAATGTGATAGTGTCATAGCAATGGGAAGCTAGCGGAATGGGGAACAATACAGCACATACCAGATGCCTGAATGAAAAGTAGTCAGGTCTCAAAAGAAAGAGTTAACAGTACTCCAACACCATGCTTTGTACTTTGATCTAATACTGTATATATTATCAGTATATCGAGTAAATCGGATTTCTTCATTGCACATTCTTAGCAAATATTATACACATTATTGAAGTATGTTTTATCCAAGTTTTAAAATTTAAGGCAAAGAGTTATAGACATCATACCCCCAGAAAAGACAGAATCCCAACATATTTTTCCACATGAAATTCACATTTGTTAAGTTAAAAAAAGATAACTATTCTGGTGAAAATTACTATTTAAATATAGTAAGAAAATTATCATAATAATTGTTTTTTTCTACAGCCAAAAGTAACCCTGGAAAAAATAAGCACATACCTGAATATAATGGCGAAGAACATACAGAATTTCCTCATTTTGAGCTTTTGCAGACAATACTTTGTGAAATGCACTAAATGTTCTAGTACCCATTTCGGCATAGAGAATCACCACTGGTAAGTTCTCTTTGTTTGTAGGAAATTTATGATCTCCTTTAAATAAATAAGGTCTAGTCCTAAGAAAAAAGCAAAACACAAAGTTTTGAAAGAATTGAAAGTCAATGGCATATCAATTCTGTATAACTGCTGCTTACCAAACAATTCATAATATACATAATCACAGAAAAAGAATTTAAATTTCCTGTGATGACTTTGTACACATAACTTGAACTAAATGACAGAAAAGAAATAAAGAATTTGGTTAACCCAAATCTAATATTAAAAATACTTTATTTCCCAACAAGGTTTATTATCTTTAAGCAATAACATATAATGGCAACACAATTTTCAGTGAAATAAAATTTATATTTTATTCTATTAGAAGGTTATAATTTTTCATTACAGCTCATATTTCCTGAAAACAAGGTACAAACATTTAAGGAACAAAGCAAAAGTACTACCTTATTCAAAGATTATCAGTACTTAGTATGAACAAGTACTCATCAAATCCCCAAGTATAAGCAAAGAAACCAGGACTCTTACGGTCTAGCACTATTATAAGAAACAGACTTTAACTGATTTCTTATTTGCCAGGCACTGTGCTAGGTTCTTTATACTTATTAGTAAATTCTATTTCACAAAAAAATTAGACAGCTACCATCACCGAAACTTTTAAGTTTCTGAGGTTCAGATAAGTTAACTATTCCGGAAAAGATCAAATGGAAAGCCAGAATTTCAACTCCTGTTTATGGAATTCCAAAGCCCATATGTTTTGGCAATTTATACAGGTAGAAAGCAAACCAAGAGATAAGGAAGTTCAGAGTAACAAGGATGTGGAGAAATAACCTTTTATTTAGTGAATTCTGATCTCTACAATCATTCAGTCAATTACTACCTTTGGATAACAGATGTTAAGGACAGAAGAAAAAAGGGTATGAGTAACATTCCTACAGCATGTTAGTGAAAAAAAGCTGGGTTTTGAAATCAGGCAGAATTTGATTCAATTCTAGCTTAACTACTTACTGACTCAACATATTCTAAATCAAAATCATTCAAGCATTCAATCTTATTGACTAACAGAATAATTTGAGATTTCCATAGTTATTTGGCTTAGAATTTGTGATATTACTCAACATCAATATAGAAATGTTATTTATTAAAAGTCTATAAAATTATATAATTCAAGCATCCTTATATTAGTTTATAGTTTGGCTGTTACAGTATGTATACCCTTCCACTTTTTAAATAAACTTTTCATTAAAGTATTAAATCTTCACACATTTATCTACTTTAATTTGATTACTGCTATTCAAGATGTGATTTTTAAAATACTACTGTCAATGTTTAGATAGTTGAAGTATAAAATCAATAGAATCTTAGCCCCAAATAGAATTTCACTTCATTATTGATCTTCTCTGTAACAGATGAAGAGACATGAATGTGCAAAACAAGAGACACTGAATTTGCTCTCTTTCTTCATGAGATGCTATTAATAAATGCTAAAAGGATACAAAATCATACTTCACATTTGAAAACAGAAGTGAAAGAGATTCTTGCATGAAAGTATTAAAATTATTCTCATAAATTTTAACTGAAACCTTGGAACTCAAATGTCACTTATATAGCAGCAGGATTATCATTTTATAAACCTAATTTTATCAAATCAGTATCACAGAAGTACATTTAGTAATTTATATAAGGAATCTTAAATTTTAATGTAAGTCTGAGAAATTCTTCCTTCAAAGAATTTACTACTGTTGAAAACTAGAAAGGTTGCCAATAAAAATATGCTAGCACATAAATCTTGAGGTTGAATATAAAAGGAAAAATTAGAGGAAATGGAATAGACTTTACACACAAAGGGCTCTCTACCATTTGCTGAGTCTGTGATCAACAGCATCTTCCTTCCTGTATCTATAGACAACATAACTTTCAAAATTTGCTTTTATGATTAATTCAGGAACGGCTTGGATATATCATAGGTAGAAAAATTATACTTATAGAGGATGGCTGGATAAGAGGAAAACGATCCTTAAAAATCAAATAATTATGTTTAAAGGTAGCAATTTTCATTTACTGAATTGACTTAAGGTGTTAAAGAGAATTAATACAAATTAGCATTGGTAAAAATTTTACGAGTGTAAAACTTCAGCTTTCTGAAGACAATTCTGGAGTATACATTTTAATATACACGTACTTACCTAGAGATTTCAGTTCTAGAAATTTAAGAAAATAATCAAGGTAACTGTGCAAAGATACATGTACAAGGAAGTTCAATTACATATTGTTTAGTGTAAACTACCTATATATCTACCCCGAGGAGTGGAATAATCACACTTATTCATTATGGTATCATTCACTCAATATTTTTCAGCATCTACTACATGGCAGGTCAAGTTTTTGGGAACTGGAGTAAAGGTCACCCTTGTTTTGCCTTAGCAAACAACCTGGCTGCATTGTGCTTCTGCCCTAGGGATCTGGGGAAGTTTGAACTTAAAGGGATGACTTAAGATATTTGATGGAAGAAATTTCAAAGCAGCAAAGTGTTCAAGAAGTTGCCTGGTTGCTTCTAACAACGTATGCTCAGAGGCAGGAGCAAAGAAATGGCGTTGGAATTCATATTTAAGAGGGAAACAGAACATAAGTTTGAAAATTTTGCAGCCTTAGCCAGAAAAGAAAAAGCCCATTTTCAGGGGAAGAATCTAAGTGGGCTATTGGGCAACCACTTGCTAGAGAGATTTGCATGACTAAAAGGGAGCCAGGAGCTGACAGCCAAGACAATGAAGAAAAGGCCTGGAAGGTATTTCAGAGCTATATGAGGCAGCCCCTCTCCTCATATGCTCTGAGGTCTAAAAGGAAAAAATGCTCACTGCCCTGTGCCATGCCAGCAGGCTGCAACTTGCATCCAGCTGCTCCAGTTCCACCCTCAGCTCAAAGGGGTGGAGGTAAAGCTCACATCACAGCTCCAGAGGGCACAAGCCATAAGCCCTGGCAGTTTATAGATGGTCTCACGTCTGCAGATGCTCAGAAGGCAAGCATGAAGGAGGTTTGGAGGCCTCCACCTAGATTTAAGAGGATGTATGGAAAAGCCTGGTGCCCAGGCAGGAGCCTGCTACACAGGCAAGGCCCCCAAAGATATTCTACTAGGGCAGTGCATAGAGGAAATGTGGGGTTAGAACCCCCACACAGAGTCCCCACCTGGATACTGCCTAGTGAAGCTAGTGGAGGGGGGGCTGCAACCCTTCAGACCCAAGGATGGTAGATTCACCAGTAGCTTGCAGACTCTGCCTGGAAAGCCCAGAGGTACTCAACCCCAACCCATGACAGCAGCCCGCATCCTGCAAAGTTAGAGGGCTGGAGCTGCCCAAGGCCTAGGGAGCCCACCAGGATATACGTCAGGATGTGGGACATGGAGTCAAGGATTACATGACAGCTTTAAGATTTAGTGCCTGCCTTACTGTGTTTCAGACTTGCATGGGGCCTGTTACCCTTTTCTTTTGGCCAATTTCTCCCTTTGGTAACAGGAATGTTTACCCAATGCCTGCACCATCTCTGTATCTCGGAAGTAAATAACTTGTTGTGATTTTACAGGCTTATAAGTGGAAGCAGATGAGTCTCAGATGGCACTGAGGACACTGGACTTGATGTCGGAATGAGTTAAGCCATGGGGAAGAAACTATTGTAATTTGCAATGTGAGAAGGACATGAGATTTTGGGGACTAGGAATAGAATAATATGGTTTGGGTATTTGTCCCCTCCTCAAATCTCATGTTGAAATGCAATTCCCAGGGGCTTCCCTTACTCTCTTGCTCCTGCTCTCACTATGTGACGTGCCTGTTTCAGCTTCACCTTCCGTCATGGCTGTAAGGTTCCTGAGGCTCTCACCAGAAGTCAAGCAGATGTTAGCGCTATGCTTGTACAGCTTGCAGAACCATGAACCAACTAAACCTCTTTTATTTATAAATTACCCAGCCTCAGGTATTTCTTTATAGTAACACAAAAACAGCCTAACACATAAAATTGGTACATACCAGTAATTTTATTTATTTACATGTAAGAACACATAACTTAATCGGAGAAGGATCTAAGATACCCTTTATAGTACAATAAATGTTTTTTTAAAAATATATCTGTATATAAATATATGCATTAAAAATAATATATATTAAACTGTTAGCAGAATTATGGGCCATTTTCCCTTTCCACTTTGCATTTTTCTGAAGTATTTGAATTCTTTTATAATGACCATATAGGATTTTTTTTAACTTTAAACATACAGCTTTCCATTTGGGACAAAAGTTTAAAGCCACAAAAAAGACAGTCATATTGATTTGAACTGGCATTTGGAGAGCAGTCCCTGACACTAAATTTTACAGTATCTCCAAAAATATTTACAAAGACACAGAAAGAGACAAAAATTCTTAATGAAGTTGCAAACTAATAACTTTATATCATAAATTGGGAGTAAAGTCTACTTACTATAAAACCTATGCTGTTCAACTTAGAATCATAACTGACAGTCAACCTTACCACTTAAAACAAGAATGTGCTAGTTAAAAAAGAAGAGTAAACTGTTTCTTCATCTCTCCCTACTTCCTATTCCACTGTTCAAAAAAATCTATGGTCTGGATCTGCCCCGAAACTTTATAGATATAATATTAAAATGTGAATGAAGGCCAAGAGTGGTAGCTCGTGCCAGTAATCCCAGCACTCTGGGAGGCTGAGGCAGGCAGACTGCTTGAGCTCAGGAGTTTGAGTCCAGCCTGGGCAACACAGCAAGGCCCCGTCTCTACAAGAAATACAAAAATCAGCTGAGCATGGTGGTTTGCACCTGTAGTCCCAACTACTCAGGAGGCTGAGGCAGAAGTACAACCTGAGCCTGGGAAGCAGAGGTTGCAGTGAGACTGCACCACTGCACTCTAGCCTGGGCACTACAGCAAGACCCTGTCTCAGAAAAATAAAATATGAGCTATATATCTGGGGGAAAGTGACAGCAACCATTACCACCCTAAATGACTATAACTTTCTCCCAGTACTCTCTTTTCAACAAGTAAATAAAACTACCATTAAGAAGAATTTTAAGAAATTGGGACAATGAGAATACCACATAGTAAAGAAAGGCAACTTTGATGACCTAAATATACTATAATTGAAAAAAAGAAAAACAAACCAAGTGTTTAGCTCAACCACAGACAGAAGAAAATACATAAATGCAAAATTTATTAGGTTAGAATAAAAAAGCAGAATAAATTTATCAGTCATTTCTTTAAAAAAAGATAAAACCTAATCTGGAAAACTGAAAGAAAATGAAAACTAAAGAAAATCTAGGAAGGAGAAACATACCTACAGAGAGGAAAAAATTAAAATATTTATATTACTATAAATAACCTATGTAAAAACAAATTATATGCTTAAATAAGAAAAAACAACCATTGACCAATATTGATAAGAGGTCACAAACCCAACAGTATATGCCTAAAGTTCACAAAAGGAAAAAAAAAATTATTAACTATACCCTGTATACAGAGAGAGGCGGGGAGAATGTTTCTGTCAGGCTGCAGAATTGTTTTACCCTACTTACAAGCTAGTAAGTTAGCTTTTTACCGTTTCATGGATTCTGGCAACAGACAGAAACTTCTGAGTCAGAAACAAGAACTTGATACTTGTGGCACAGCAAGCAACATGAGCATTAGTATGTTTACATGAATTCCCCATGGCCCCACATTCCATAGGGAGAAGATGGACCCACAAGAATTCTACACAGGCAGTGGGTATGGATCACACCTAACGAACACTGAGTGTGGGAAACCCATTATTTAATAACAAGCAGTAAGTAAGCTGCCCTTTGTCCCAGGGGAAAACATTAACTTATCCCTCAAAGTCACTTACTGAAAACACCCCGAGAAAAGGCCATGGTAAAGAGCAGTCAGGGCCTCACACGGTCTTGGCATAGTCAGCCTGTCTCTATTCCCACTTATCAGGGAATGGGTTTATAATATGTACATCTATAGGAGTACACCAGACGGTCAGATGGGCAAGTGCAAATTACTTTTGCAGTGTGCAAGCCCCAAGGAGTGCTATTTTTAATCTACCCATCTGTAGTCTTCCAAGTGGCAGACCAGACAGGTAGGCCACTGGCAACAGCACAAGAGTCAGTATAAATGTATTATATTTCATCAAGCGGTCAGATTTTGTTCAGGGAGAGGAGGACGGCCTTGAGTTCTGCCCACTGAGTAGAGTGACCACTTCAGCTTTTGGTTTTACAAGGCTTATGCCTGGTGGAAAGGTAGCAGAGGCAGTCCAAAGATCCCACCAGCTGTTAACTTAGTTAAACATACCAGCAGCCTGGCCAGGCATTTAGGGAAACCACTGTGAACTGAGGGCCCTTTTGAGCCAGTGATCTTACTTCAGGTAGTGAAATGGGTTCACTCCCAAAAGAGTAGCTGCCACTTTTTCACATATACCTGGTATCATGCTAGGGCCAAGAAGCTGTGCTTTTGAATACATAATTTCCATTTGAGCAGAGAGGCTTCCACCTTGCCAGACACTGACTCCTAGTTGAACTACATGAAAATGTAAATGTCATATGGTAGAGTCACAAGGCCTCCATGGGTCAGGCGTTCAGTTTCTTTTTTTTTTTTTTTTTTTTTTTTTTTGAGACGGAGTCTCACTCTGCCGCCCAGGCTGGAGTGCTGTGGCCAGATCTCAGCTCACTGCAAGCTCCGCCTCCCGGGTTCACGCCATTCTCCTGCCTCAGCCTCCCGAGTAGCTGGGACTACAGGCGCCCGCCACCTCACCCGGCTAATTTTTTTGTATTTTTTTAGTAGAGACGGGGTTTCACCGTGTTAGCCAGGATGGTCTCGATCTCCTGACCTCGTGATCCGCCCGTCTCAGCCTCCCAAAGTGCTGGGATTACAGGCTTGAGCCACCGCGCCCGGCCAGGCGTTCAGTTTCAACAAGAGTTTAGCAGCAGCTTAAGAACTGCTCATTTTAAAAAGGGGTGTGTACTAAGTGGCTGAGTCAGGCAGGTGGCACTATTGTACTTGGAAAGAGTCTCTCTGGGTAGTCCAGCAGCTATGAAGTCTATATAAAGTTGTGATTGTCTTTTCTCCTCCTGGGATTGATTCTTTGTTGTTTCTGCTGGACCACCTGGGAGTGTCTATGTGTGGTAGTCTCTGAATGAGAGTTTCCCTCTGGGCTTCACAAACATTAACAGCATTCACAGTGTAAGCATGTAAAATACCAATACCAGTTATACAATCAGAGCCGAAAAAAAATCCATTAAATCAGACAAATTTGAGTGCCTTTTCCTTAGGAGCACAGATCAAGGAACATGTATTGGACTACAACACAATCAGGAGACTGCTATCACCCACCAAGAGCACAGGGAGAAAGAGGAGGGCAGTGGGAAGAAATGTTAAGTGTTGACCCTTTTTCTTCTTGACCCATGGGCCCTTAGGAACTTCCTCTTCCAGAAGCTATGTGTCAGTCAGCATCCCACCCATGACAGTCTCCAAAACTATCAACAACTATAAAAATCTAAGGTATGATTTTACCTGACTTACAAACTAATAAGTTAGCCTTTTATTCTTTTATGGGTTCTGATAGAAGACATAAGACTCCTGGGTCAAAGACAAATGACTTTATTGCTCACGACATAGAGCAAGCAGTATAAGCATTATTATGCTTGCCCCCAAAGTCCCACAGGGGGTGACAAAATATGGACTTAGATGGATCCAACAGAGTTGGCATATGTTTGCATTAAGGAACACTGGGCTTGGGGAAGCACTGTTTTATAGTAAGCAATAAAACATGCTTGATCCCTGCCCCCAATCCCAAAGGCAAACATTACCTCATTCCTCAAGGGTGCTTACTGCAAACACAACCCTGAGAAATGGCCCAGGTAAAGAGAGGTCAGGACCTGGCATTTTTTGCTGGTCAGACCAAGAAAGAACATGCAAGGACTCACAGGGCCCGTGGCAGACTGACTTTCCTAATAGTTTGATGTGAATTTCTTTTGTAATCTTCAAGGTACATTAGTTTCTATAATTATAAAATTTGACATCAGAAATCAATGACAATAAATTTTAAACATTACAAAATTTCCTTTAAAAGATGCACTAGGAAAGGAAAAAATATACACTAGTGTTAACAATTTTATAGTGAGTCTAATAATGCCATAAAGGAATAGATAATTCCTATATTAACTCATCCAGAATAAGAATAACATGGCTGCCTAATTCGCTATATGAAAGTACAATGACTGATAAAAATTAAAGATGTCAAATAATTTCAATACATGTACAGCTATTCATTTATTAAAACAGAAACATGGAAACAAAATGAAAGCAATCTAATTCAAAAGCAAATTAAGGTAATCTCACACCATTAATAACCAGTAGTTTCCCTCAGAACTGAAAAGAAGGTATAATATTTCAAAGTATTTTGTAATACATTAGTATGTTCAATGAGAAAAACCTTGTATCCATCTCAATAGATGAAAAAATAATTGATAAAATAAAGCAATTATTTCTGCCTTTAAGTTTTAAAAGCAGGTATGAACAGAGAAACATACCATGTTATCTGATAAGAGATTAAATACAACACAGACGTAAATTTTTCTTAAATTAACCAATACTTTTAACATAATTCTAACAAGGCTTCTGGGGAATGGGAGCTTGGGGAGGAAAAGGATTCCAATGTTAATTTAAAAGCATCAACAAACACAAGGAGCTAAGGCATTCTGGAGGAAAAAGAGCCACAATGAAGAAGAAATCCTCCTGTCAGAAACTGGATAATAAAGCAATAAATATTAAAACAGTATGGCACTAATATAAGAAATACACAATGGAGCAGAACAAAGAGCTATGAAATAGACCATAATATAAATATAATGAATACAATTGAGCAGCTACCTGAGGAAAAAAATCTGATTGGATTCTACCTTTTGATGAAAATAAATTACAGATAGATTAAAAGTTTAATGTAAAATAAAAGGAAAAACTTTAAGAAAGCTACAGAAAGAATGAGTAAAAACTCCCAATCAGGTTCAGGAAAACTGTTAGTATAAAACAATATAAAAGTTACATTCACACGAAAATTTGGCTACATAAAATAGAAGCCTTTTGTATATTAAAATCAATACAAGTATAAGAAAACGTTAGAAATGGTTTGTTAACAAGTCAGAAGTATTAATATGCATAAATATATATTACTGTTTAATAGAAAGAGCTCTTTCAAAATCAATGAAACTACTTTATTACTTTTTAAAGTA